>NC_041364.1:10037475-10224975 GCF_900634415.1 Cottoperca gobio
AAAAACACGCCGTCTCACAAACAAGACGTAACTCATTGTTTTTGTCTTTTACAAATCCTCCCAATACAAAATAACCCTTTGTCGAAGCTATTTGTACTCACTTTAGCATGACTGTACAGTATTACAAGACAAATGGGGATTTCCAAAATCAGGATGGTACATAAATCAAAGACTCCCTCGGTCCGTCCTTCCCCCTCCCTCCCTGTTGTCTCACCATGTTGGAGTGGGCTCGGCGAGGCATGCTCTCGCTGGTGTAGAGGTAAAGGAATTTGTTGAGTTGTGAGGAGGCCAGTCGGTCTCGAATCTCCAGCTCCTGGACGATGAACACCTGCCTGGAGAGTGGCTGCTCACCACCGGGACCAACCCCGGCGCAAGCCAGCATTGACCCCTCCCCATCCTGCCCTGCTACTGTCATTGAATAGGTCTCATGCTGGAAGGACACCTGGAGGACAAAACAGGAGGAATGTGTTGAAAAAGATACATATGTTGCATGTTTAGATGTGTTCACTGGTGAAGCTGCTCTACTGGGAAAGTTATAGCCATTTAAGAAAGGAAAGCAGTACAGTTTAGTTTCAAGTTGAATATCAATGAATAGTTTGACATTTCGCTGCTCCCTTGCCAAGAGTTAGATGAGAAGATCAATACCACATAAATATCTGTATGATTTATATGTGGAGCCAGCAGCTGAGATGAAAAGGCACAATAATTCATGGTTTCTAATCGGGAGGGAGAGAGATACTTAATGTTAGCTGTTAGTAAACTATCTCCTCCTGGGAGGTTAGTTTCACCTTCCTTAACTGAAACCCATGAACAGAGGAGGAACGCTGCAGCAATAAATTGCGATAAAATAGTTTAATCGATTGGCAGCTCAACAACCACGTCTCAGTTTCATCTCAGTTCAGTTTACACACATACTGTATGAATCTACCTTGGTGAGCTGGATCTCCATCAGCACTGTGTGCTGACGCCCGCTGCCTCCAGCCCAGCGCCAGGAGTTCTGGGGACGGGAGGGAGCGGCAGAGCGAGAGGGGGACCCACGAACACCTGCGGGGACAGAACGACCTCTGCAGAGAGGATAGAGATGGTGAGAGACACAAAGGTGAAAATGATCATGACCAAGGGTGTAATATTGTATGAGAAACTAAGTGTGTGTGTGTTTTACCGGTTTGTGTTCTGGGCATGTATGGACATGGGCTTGCCACCAAAGTCCTTGCCCCCGTAGAGATGCCAGACCACAGAGATCTCCCGCAGCACCACTCTGCTCTGGGGCACCGGGAAGCGGCTGGGCGCTCTGAGCAGGTCTGAGCTGCCTCGAGGTCTGGAGAAGTGACTCTCCTTCACTCTGATAGGACCCTCAGAGAACACCGTCACCACGGGCTCCCCGTCCCTGGGCTGTAACAAGTCCCACGTGTGGACATTTTAATAGAGATGCCATTTGAAATTTGGTTGGTCAATTCTGATTTGTGATTATTATTATTTTAAGTCTGCAAACTGCAGATTCTGATTTCCTTTCTTTATCAGAAACTACAAGTGACAGCATACACATAAACAGTTAGTAACGTCTCCTTCATGGATCATTTTAATTCAATTGTATGTTCATAATAAAACATTGACTATTAAATAACTTCAATTTTCTCCCAAATTGAACCCAGTTACAAGAACGTCTCTTACTCTCACCCAAACAAATCTCAAAAGTAAAATCACTCCCGGTTACTGGATGATTGAATTGCAGTATATCATCATGTGGCAAAAGAAATCAGATATACGACACTGATCAGCTGGTCATGTGTGAGTAAACCTACAGATGGTTTCTTTCCCTTAAATGGGGAAGAAAAACTTTATAAGAAATACAAAACAGGACCATCAGAGCAGGCAAAGAGACTCACAGGAATGCCCATGCCGGGAGCCTCCAAGATGCAAAAATCGTCGTTGTCAGTCGACCCCTCGGAGCCGTCCTCCGACATCATGTCTGCCTGTGCTTCTGTTGCTGTGGCAACCAGTCCGTCGAGCTCAGAGTCCTCATCCTTCAGGACGGAGGGGCTACGCTTCGGAGCTTCACCAGGGAACAAGTAGACTGAGACGGGCGAGCCTCTCGGCATGGAGGGTGAACCTGGACAAACGACCGTCAGTCAGGTTAATAAATCAGAAACAAGCAAAGATTTGTGGGCTCGCCAAGATGGTACTGTAAACACTCCACCCACCTGTGCACGCGTGTATGGTGCAGGGTTGTTATCGTAACTAAAACTGAAAGTAAACTGAAACTCTCATGACATTGAACCACAGAAACAGATCAGACTTGATATTCCAGGAGGCACTATGCTTCACAATTAATCCCTGTTTTTCACATGCAGTACAATTAAAAAACAAGAACACGAGTTAAATATTGTAGATCAAATACCATTTCACTAAACTATTCAGCTCAAGTCTGATGTTCACCAACTGAGGTCGTGGTAGTGATAAAGGACTCGGGTCGATTCCCAAATCAAAACATTATGGCCGTTATACACAGCTCTCCAGCCATGTTTTCTTTTATGTATACTGTATGTAGCTAAATGCTAAAACTAAATTGAATAAAAACTAAAACTAGAAAAGTGAAACTAAACTAACTAACAAAACACTACTCTGCAAACCAACTTACACTAAACTTAATAATTGAAAACTATTATAACCTTGGTACGGTGCACACAGATGTGAATTACACCACCGTTACACTACATCAGATTGTATTGTGCTGGGGCTGTTGTCTTTTCCTTCCTAAAAGTTACGACGATACACTCCTCTGCATCGGTCACCACAGTTTTATAGCTCTTATGGAAACCAGTATACATTAGCCCACAGCCCTCTTCTTATACGCAAGGAAACGTAGGTACTTTACTGAAACGTATCCTGTCAGGTTGTTGAGATGTGTAAAAAAGAGACAAACTCTTCAGTACCTGGATCTAAACTCTCTTCTCGGTGGCTCTTCTCGGTGTCGATTAAGGCATCAGCCAGGTCGTACTGGTTGATCTCGGCGGTTTCAGCTGGAGGGCAGGGCAGCACAGACGCAGGACTTTCTGACAGCTAACAATACAAAATATTGCAGAAGAGCATTAGCATTCTGTTATTCATTTTGTAATTGTACTACTGCTACAACACCTATTGTCTGTCTGTTGATCTCTTCTTGATTGCTCTTGAGTTTGTAATTTTTTTTCTAAGGGTAAAGTTCTTCCCCCCTGCGGTTTAAAAAGAAACATTCTATAATAAACAGACTGTGAAGACAAATTTGTCAACATAAATAACATTTACTCAATTTATTATTTAAATCCTTGAGTGAATAGCTGGACTTACTGGTAATTTCTGGCCGGCGATTTCGGTGGGTGAGGTGTGTCGCGGCGGTGGGTGCAGGTCACCCTGCGACACGAGGTACTGCAGCAGATTGACCAGGGCAGCGCAGGAATCAGCACAAGTATGAAGGTGAACCACATTGTTGGAGCAACGGAGCTCAAAGAGAGGCTGAGACTGGCGAACAAAGAGAGGATACAGAGGTAGCACATTTAAATTAATAACAGGGGAATCAATAAAGGTGGTGACAGAGAGATTTGCAATGCGAGAAGTGGGAGGATGGGAAAAGAGGAAAACTAGATAATAATAAAAAAAAACACACCTGAACACTACAAACATATAATGGTTCGAGCAAATGCCTCAAAGGAAAGCCTGACAATGCAAAAGGACATACAAAACATTGTTGCAGTTACACAACAGACTTTAAAGTGACCTTTCTCACATTTGTACACCTTGTTACTGATTGGGGCAGCTGCATCATTGTTGTCGGACGACGTGTGATCTGAAGCTATTATTATAGTGAAACTGGTAAAACAAATATTTATAGACACGGGGCCTTAAACTAAATTATGGTAGGGGTAGGGGTTGTCTTTTCTTTCTGGATGCTTTATGGCTGCTGTGTGAATGTGAAGGGAACACAGTTATGTAAACAGATGGCCAGCACTCACCAGCTTGCCCGTGTTGCTGCCTTTCCATGTGGTGATGGCGAGCTCCAGCAGGTCAATGTCCAGAACACACACATAGTCTGTGTGACACAGGAACACATGGTGCTTTTTATTAGAGTGACACAGATTCTTGTTAACGTCACTAATACTAGCTACTGTATTGGCCCCGATATAAGATGTCCCTGATTGTAAGATGACCTCCTTTTCAAACACTTTTTTGGACATGTCTAAATTTTCGTTTGATTATTTTAAAGATAATCCATATTAGCTAGGAGGTACAGCTGTTCTGTTTAAAGGGATTGTTCAGATTGTTTGAAGTGAGGTTGTATGAGGTACTTATCTATAGTCAGTGTATTACTTACAGTAGATGGCGGTCAGCACGCCTCCAGTTTGGAGAAAGACAGGAGTTACCACACGGAACTAAGCAATATTCTGCTGCTGCGAGCATCAGTTTAAGTTTACTCTATACTTAGAACATGTTTACCGCTTTACCTTGCCGTCATACATCGTCCCATCAGAGCCACCAGACTTCATTAAAAAAAACAATCATTTTACCTTGCAGAACTTGGGAGTTGCTGGTCTATCGCTGACTGGATCAGTTAGTTTGTTTGTGTCATTGGGTGAATTTGGTTGGTCCAGCAAGACCAGCAACTCCCGTGTTCAGCGAGGTCAATTTACTGTTTTTTGTTAATGAAGTCTGGTGTCTTTAAAGAGCAGCGATAAC
Organism: Cottoperca gobio; assembly: GCF_900634415.1. Classification (NCBI taxonomy): domain Eukaryota; kingdom Metazoa; phylum Chordata; class Actinopteri; order Perciformes; family Bovichtidae; genus Cottoperca; species Cottoperca gobio. Next base: position 10,042,186 of record NC_041364.1, read on the forward strand.
AGCTTCAGTTCCCTGTCAAAAGGGCTGTCTGACAACAAAATAAAGTTCTGAATATATAGTATACACTTAAACAGATATAGATTTTTTTTAGGTGGGAAAAGTAAAAATATTTTCTGCCACGATCCACTTCAGTACATGGCTTTACCTCCGTGCCGTTTCTCCTGTCTGTTTCTCCAATCTGGGGGCGTGCCAACTGTCATCTACTGTAAGTAATACGCCAACTATGGATAAGTACCATATACAACCCCACCTAAAATTATCTGGACTATCCCTTTAAGTATGAGCTGCAGCTGTTCTGTTGACTTTCAGCTTAACAACAGCTGATATCAATCACACTAGTCCTGTACGGAAAGTCTCCATAGTCCAGGGGTACAGTATGTGTAAACGCAGCTAACAAACATCCTGACACTTTTGACTTCTTTTCACTCATCGGGAATGTATTTGAACGTGTAACATGAACCGACTGAAGCTCCTCTAAGTTACACGGGACTTTGTACCTTTAATGCTGAGTAACTTTAATAGACGCAACACAAACAAGAGTAGTGGAAGACGTAATAAGATATTTTCCTTATCGTTGTACAATAAATGTAACAAACGTACTTACAGGTTTTTAAAAATCTTCATCTGTAAAGTAAAAACTAGAGTATTTCTCTCCCTGCAGTGTAGTAAAAGTAGAAAGTAGCAATACAATTAAAAAAACTCAAGTGAAGCACAAGTATCTCAAATTTGTACAGTACTTGAGTAAATGTACTTAGTTACTTTCCAACACTGATAAACAGACTGCTAGCCTGTCACACATCCAAATGCAACGCACCTGAGCAAAAGCCTCACTCTCTGTGGAGTATTTTCTACAACTATTCTGTAACATGTAAACACACGTGTATCATGTGTTACCTCTCCTCAAGTCCACGGTGTCAGTCTCACATTTGTCAGAGAGGTAGAGAGCAGAGTCATCCAAGATGAATCTGAACAAAACAAAACAAAAACTTAGACAAAGCTCTTAAAGAGCTGTGTCACCAGCTTATATGACATTACATTTCTGAATATTTACAGAGCTGATTACCCACCCAATATAATGTTGTGATTTTGGGAGGAAATTCTTTTCAGCATTTGTTTTATTTAATGGACAAGTTTTCATGTGCAGTTAGAGATGGACTGTACCTGAGGTGGAAGGTGGCTGTGTCGACAATGATATTACTGGACAGAGAGAAGGACTCTGCTGTGAACAACACACGCAGTGGCAGATACAGAGGTCTGAAATTAGGGTGGAAAAAGAAGAAAACAGTACAATGTAAATTATCAATTACAAGTCAAGTCAATTTTATTTGTGAAGCACACTTCATACACAAGTGAACTCGTCTTGTTTTACAGTAAAGTATGTACCTGTAGTCGACGGCACAGGTAGCGAGGTGTGTGTGGAGGACAGTGATGACAACAGGTGCTGTGTATCCCATAATGGGATCATCAATGACATCCAGGAAGTCAACCAGCTGTAACAACCAAACACAGACTCAGCTGGCAGGCTGACAGTGACAGACGAACATTTTAAATTCATCCACCTAATTTGATTTCAGCGTGGTTTGTATTTTTTCTGCACAACCTAAATGGTTTAAGTGGAAAATAAAGCAGAACAAATTGCGATTGCTGCAATAATAATATTGGCTTTTGTTTATGCAATTTGTTGAATTGAATCATACTGTACTGGCTACAATTATTTCTGGGAGCAACCTTTTTTCCCCCAGGCAGGGCTGATGATGTAGCTCTGGTGGGACCAGTGAGGGAACGCAGGCGGATGTTAATGCTACCAGCGCAGACGAGATAATGTTCTTATGTCCGAGCTCTCTGGAGTTTTCTTTAATGTACTTTCTGGATGGATACAGTAAGTCTGTATATGCAGTGACCATATTACAGCAGTCTGAGCAGATCTGTACTCGCTACCAGTAAGATTCAGAATTCAAGATGTTACTTATTGTTTTTAAAGCACGGAAAGGTTTAGCCCCGACCTACAGTATATTGCTGATCTTTTAACCTTTTATGAGCCGGATCACAGCCTCAGATCCTCAGGCAAGGCCCTTCTGGTTGTTTCATACGCCGGCTCAAAACTAAAGGTGACGGCACTTTCTTTATTAGGGCGCCTGTACTTTGGAACAATCTGCCTGAGGAAATTAGGCAAGCACTGCTGTTTAGGTGTTTTGCATCTCTGATCCTGAGGGGATCTTTGTTTTTCCTGCACTTCCCCTGTATTACCCTTTACTCCTATTTAAAAAATAAATAATCATTTTACTTCTATGAAAAGTTTTGATATTTATTGTTTCCCTAATAAAGCGCTATAGAAATTAAATTTATTATTATAATATATTACATTTTATATATATTTTTATTGTTGCTGCTATTGCGTTTTATTGCATGTACAGCACTCTGTACACATTGTTTTTAGAAGTGCTATACAAATATACTTATAATTCTTATGTATATTTTTATTATTATGATTACAGCTGCAGGTAACGCACAGTTTATGGAGTTAATGCTTAAATGTATAACAGCAACAGATTGAGAAAGAGTGAGATTTTTTTTAGTTTAACAAAGGAACAGCTGCACCCGGTGCTCAGAATAAACAGTGGATAGTAAACGGCACAGTAAACTCGTCCATTGCTACTCGACAAATAAGCATCTCACTCTCTTGTAATCCACATTCATATCAGTCTAGAGAGGCGAACAAACCAAAACTGACACCAAATCATCAAGTGAGCTGAAAATAGTTCTGCAGTTTCTCTTTCAAAATGTTCATTAGGCTAGTAAAGCATGAAATAAGAAAAAACCCATGAAACGCCTAGAAATTAAATAATAAATATAACAATAAATGCATGATACATTGTCAGTACTGAACTTTTAAACAACACACTGAGGAATACAAAGATACTGAGAAAACGATGATCTGTGAGAAAGTGTTCCTTTTTGCTTTCTTATACGGCGGCTCACCTGCTCATGCCAGCTGTGATTAGTCTGTGTCACGTTATGTCGCATGGTGGCACCTTGAAGTCGAAGGGCAACTAGAAACTCCTACAAGCGGAGATGAAAAAAATGGTTTAATTTCAAACTCGCACCAGCTGCAGAATCAGGTGCTAATGGAGGACGTACCTTAACACTCCTCTGTGGGTCCAGTGTGATTTTGATGGCTGTGGACAACATCTGTAACTCCCCCTCTTTGCCGTTCACACTGCTCACACCCACTTCTGTAGGGTAGATGGTGGGGTCCAAATGCTTTGGGGGACTGAAGTTGGGCATCTCCAACCGCTGTGGGATGGGGGTGTCTTTCAGCACCGCTATAGGGGTGTAGTGGTAAAGAAATTATGACCCACAACTTACATTAAAGGGATAGTTTGGATATTTTGAAGTGGGGTTGTATGAGGTACTTATCCATAGTCAGTGTATTACCTACAGCAGATGACAGTCAGCACGCCACAAGTTTGGAGAAGCAGACAGGAGAATCAGCACGGAAACTAAGCAATGTACAGCACCTCAAAAATGTAATATCAGTTTATGTGTACGCTATACTTAGAATATTCTCATCGCTTTACCTTGTTGAGAGACAGCTTACAGTCTTTGTTTCCGACAGCGAACTAAAGCCGTTATATATGCTCTATTTAAAGCCACCAGACTTCTTTGACAAAAAGTCTGGTCATTTAAAGCACAAACCACTGGGGTTGCTGGTCTAACGCTGCCTTGATCAGTTACTTTGTGTTATTGTGGCTTTAAAGAGAACATACATAATGACTTCAGTTCTCATTCGGGAAAGGATGTCTGAAGTCAAGATAAAGCCATGAAAATATTCAAAATACGTTTTAATGCTACCCCCGTCCACAGCAGTACATTGCTTTACTTCCGTGCTGGTTCTCCTGTCTGTTTCTCCAAACTGGGGGCGCGCCGAACGCCATCTACTGTAGGTAATACACTGACTGTGGATTAGTACCTCATACAACCCCACTTAAAAACATCCAAACTATCCCTTTACTTTTTATATTTTACTGAAAGGGGAAAATAAGAATTATGTTGCAATGAAATGTTTGCAAACAACATGACAATGTACCTCGATGGTAGAGCTCCACTCGTCTGCTCTCTAGACACAGGAAATTGAGATTGGGGTCGTTCTGGTGCTGTGCCACACTGAAAATCTTCCCCCCTTCCAGATCAAGCACAATTTCCCCATGACTCTGGTCCTCCTGAATCAATTAAATGAAATGGAAATGGTTAAGAAACACAAGAATTACTAGATAAAAAAATGGATACAGCTAAAATATTTAGTCATTTTGAAAGGATCAAGCTGGAGTAGTTTTAAATTATTTTAAAGTTAAGTCCAAGTCAAGTCTCAGGTCTTGGACACATGACTTGTGAGGAGCCACATGGTTCACCTTCTTGTCTGTTCTGGCTTGGAGGCGACCTTTGCCGATAATCACAGTGAGGGAGAGGAGGCTGAGGTTGTGGTTGGGGCGGGGAGCTGACTGTTGTGTCTTTCCAGATGATTCACTGGCCAAGAAGAACTGAGGGTCATCCTCTTCTGAATCAGAGTCTATGGAAGAGAGATAGAGGAAACATTAACCTGTTTGGTTATTAAAATATGTTTTGGCAGGCGAGTTGCTATATCTAATAAATCTACATGTTGTTTCAAACTCACCCAGTCTAAAGGCCGACTTGCAGAGCTGGAACTCGTCATGGTGATGGCGGCTGTGGTCGGGGCTGTGGGCCGAGGGGGGAGGAGGCTCCCACATCAACAGATCATTGTTGATCCTTTTCGACAAAGGGGTAGGTGAGAAACATTATTGGTACTTCAGATGCAGGATTTAATACCAAAATAAAGACCAAAAAAGAGAAACAAAGATGGAAGCTAGTTCTAACACAACTACATACAGTTCTACATGAGCAGCCCAAAAAGTCAAGAAGATATATGTTTAAAGGCATATGAAGTGCAACTTGTTACACTTGACCGTGCTCGGTGTTGATCTGAGAGTGAACCTGCTGTACAATAAAAGAACATTGTACCGAAGATGATTTACAACATCCTGTAATGTTGACGTACCTGTTGTAGAAGCTCTGGAAGGCCTGTTTGCTGGGCAGGAGGATGTAGGCCAGCGGCAGGTTGATGTCCACTGCACACTGACACTGAGCGACACACTGCGCCTGAAACTGACGCATCTCCTCTGGGTCGGCGGGAATCACCATCTAAAGAAAGGAAGGAGGAGAGACGAGGAGGGGTGAGATCGCTCTGGAATCTTGATAAAATGGCTCATGAATTGTATTTCTTTCTGCGCACCTCCTCAGTCTCAAACATGGTGCGGTTGGAGGAGAACGGGGAGCTGGTTTTGTCGTTGAGTTCACAGTGACTTTCAAAGAAGGCGGCCCCCAGGTCTCTGATGAGGTTCATCCCACCCAGAACTGCTGCCGGGCCCTGAGTCTCACCTCCACGCACACGCACGGATAATCTGCTCACAGAAACAGAAAAGTAAGTAATACTAATTGTGTTTTTTGTCTTATTTCATGAACAAGAATGCCTTAATTTAAACTTTGTCTTAGATACTGTAAAGTGCTGATTATAATGTATTAATCCCAATTGGGGAAACTCATTTGCCACCAAATCAACTCCTACAGATAACAGATAATACATACATTACATACACAGTACACAACAGATAAAACTCAACAAGTCATTAAAATCTGGCTGAAAACTATTAATACTATTCAGACAAACAGTATAGAACAATTATGTTTTGTTTTTCACATTAAAGCATGTAAACATGTTCTATTGGAAACTCAAAATACAAGTATGAACCTGAAAATGAGTATAGTGTAATATGTTCCCTTTAAAAAACACAGTGCAATGGATGGCCTTCAATATACAGAACCATGGCTAAAGATTGTAAATGATGCATCTTATTATTCTCATAATCAGAACTACGAACCTCGGCGGAGAGTCACGGTTCTTCTTCACTCTGATACAGGGGAAAGAGCCGCCCTCCCAGCCCTCGTATGACCCTGGTGAGAGAAAACCAATCAGTTCACTGTCTGCATTTCACTACACAAAAACAGTATAACTGCATATCAGATTTGCTGTTACGGCTTTTAATAATGATTTGTGTTTTACAGGACTACATGCAACTTTACAGACTAACATAGCTACAGTCAGCCTTACATATCAAGCCTTAAGCAGACACATTTTGTACAGATTCATCATTATAAACAGGAAACAAACACACAGCCCTATACAGTAGAGGTTCGTTTGTTTGTGTTCCCACCGTGCAGGTCAGTAAAGGAGGCCTCCAGCAGCTGGGTGAGGCAGGGAGCCCACGGCTGTCCCGGTGCAGTCTGCTCACTCTGGAGGTCCGGGGCCTCCTGGTGCTTCACCTCTAGATCTGTCAGCTCCAGCACCAGAGTCTCCTGCCGCACTGCCCTCTGGGTTGGAGGTCGACGCTTAGGGAGGGGCCGCAGGTCGGGTATGGGGAAACGAAGCCTGAGGATGGCGTGCGGGGAGAGGAGGGTGAAGGAGGAGTACAGCTCGCTGCTCTGAGTCTGAGGAAAGAAATTGAGAAATCTTTAAGTATTTATTTAGCTAAAGAGTGTTGGCTGAATATGGATTTTAGGTAGATGATTCAGTCACAGAGTTACAGACAGCAGTCAGTTCTGTGGTAGTCACTGTCGAAGCTTTACTAGCAGCTTAAAGGTTTTTGTTTTTATTTACTTATTCACAGTCTTGTACAGTAGGTGGCGGTCGGCACGCCTGAAGTATGGGCACGGAAGCAAAGCAATGTACTGCTGTGAACGGAGGCATCAAAATAAAAGATCAATATCAGTTTAAGTGTACGCTATATTTAGAATATTTTCACCGCTTTACCTTGCCGGGAACAGAAGCCGTCATCTATGCTCTCTTCAAAGCCACCAGACCCCATTTACAAAAAAAGTAATTTTACCTCAAAGAACAGATGTGTTTCTGTTCTACTGTTGCCGGTTACTGTGACTTTGTTTGTGTTATTGTGTGACTTTGGTGAATTCAAACAAACCAAAGTCACACAATAACATAAGCAAACTAAGTACCGTTCTATTGTAAAATACAGAATAGAATTCAAAATCCTTCTCCTGACTTACAAAGCAATTAATGGTCAGGCTCCAGCATATCTTAAAGATCTCATAGTACCTTATAAACCAACTAGAGCATTGCGCTCTCAGACTGCAGGGTTACTTGTGGTTCCTAGAGTCTCTAAGAGTACAATGGGAGCCAGAGCCTTCAGCTATCAAGCTCCTCTCCAGTGGAACCAGCTTCCAGTTTGTGTTCGGGAGGCAGACACACTCTCCACATTTAAGAGTAGGCTAAAGACTTTCCTTTTTGATAAAGCTTATAGTTAGGGCTGGCTCAAGGTTTGCCCTGGATCAGCCTCTAGTTATGCTGCTATAGGCTTAGACTGCCGGGGGACACCTCCCTGCTCTCCTCCTTCTCTTCCTCTCTCCTCCCCTCCCTCTCTTCTTCTCCCTCTCTATCTGTATGCATTTATGTAAATGTATGTTACTAACTCATCATCCGGGGCATCATCCCCGGAGTTTCTGTGTCTCTCATGTGGCAGGTTGCCTCTGATAAAGATTACGTCAGGATCAGGAATCGTGGCTGCGCCTGCTGACCTGGTCCTGCTGGACATCGGGAAGCCTTTTTGACATTTTTCCTGGATTCATCCAAACGTTCTCTTTTCCAACACAACATAATTTCTGTCAAATGTTGTATTTGTACTATGTTGTTTATCCTGTACACACGGCATCTATTGCACGTCTGTCCGTCCTGGGAGAGGGATCCCTCCTCAGTTGCTCTCCCTGAGGTTTCTTCCATTTTTCCCCCTTTAATTATGGGGTTTCTTTTAGGAAGTGTTTCCTTGTGCGATGCGAGGGTCTAAGGACAGAGTATCCTGTACAGTCTGTAAAGCACTGAGACAAATGTATAATTTGTGATATTGGGCTATACAAATAAATTTGATTTGACCTCATACAACCCCGCTTAAAAGGGAAATCGAATTGAAAAAGTTCTTGTTTACTTTTGTGGTAATTTTGTTTTTGTCACAAACATGATTGGTCAATGACATGATAGGTTTACCTTTTCAAGTATAAGATAAGTATAGTTTTCGTCTCCCACGTGCTGACATGCGTTTTAATTGGTTGACTACTGCATTCAACTACATTTGATCAGGTCTACATTTTTATATGTAATTAGTTTCTTAATAATGTAATAAATGTAATGGGGTTCCACCTGCATGAGTCCAGGTCCGGCAGTCTCAGTGGGACAGTAACTGAAGGCTTTGCTCAGGTTCCCCAGGCGGCTGAGGATGTCCAGGTCCAGCTCGGCGCTCAGCTCTGCCAACTCCACCCGCACAACACTGTCCCGACGCACCACTCGCTGTTTACCCTGTCCAACACACACACACACACGTGTTAAAGGATAGATTGATGTGTCCGACAGACAATTTCATACTTCAGTATGATAATAATCTATATTACACTAGGGGAAACCTTTACCGATTATCTTATTTGACAGATTTAGTCTGCATGAATATGCTTATGAACTCGCATCGTCATAGTTCAGGATTTAAGCGCACAGTTTTTTTGGAATGCTATTTTTGAGGGTTATGCTTTTCTTTCTTTGAAAAACAATCATATTTAAAAGACATTTAGTACTGATATATATTGTAAAAATACAGGCCTTTGGAAACTTTAGTTAAAAAAGTTTGATACTCGTTAAAATAGTCTTAATTTACCAGTTTCCACAATCAACATTACATAAAATATCATGCAACTCTCTAACTACAAGAGAACCAGGAGAAAACAATAAATACTGGCTGCTTTGGGTCGACAGGAATCATTGAAGACAACAGGAAAAAAAATACTTGAAAATAAAGCGAGTTTAAAAAGGAGTCTTCATATTGTGTGAACATTGCATCACTACACTACTTTACCTACTACACAAACCAAACTAACATTATTTGTTCAGCACATTTTATACACTGAAACATTTCATACAAACTGAACTGTAAATAAATTTAAACATTTATTTCAGGTAAGAAAGGTTTTGCACATTAACGAGCACATATCAAGTCAGGGTATGTGTATAAATGCGTACTTTACGCAGGTGTTTTTCAGTGAGGCCGTAGTGTAGTTGGGCACACGGTCTGGCTGCTGCTCCAACTGTGAACAGACCAGCTTTCTGGAACTGAAGCAGCTGGAAAGAGACAGAAAGAAAGTTCTCTCAAGGTACTTTCAGACAACAGGTACAAGTTTAGTTAAAAGTAACTCACAATTCAAGGGATGTCCCTCCAACATGACATTTATAATTACTCCATGCTGGCACTAGTCAAACATATATAACGTTGAGTCTAGTACAAAAGAAAGACGAAGAACCGCTGCGACAGATTGAGATGTTAGACCTTATAATGACCTCATGGGATCACTAACTAATGATACTACCACATTGAAAATATAATAACCAAATATGAACATCCTAACAAAAGAAAGATCTTGGCACGAAGATGTAGCGACACAGACAGAAAGAGATTTTCTACCTCGCTGTACTGAGGCTTTCCATCCTCCCAGAGGCACTCTAACAGTTCCAGTCTGCTGAAGGAAAGGTCAGAGGTCACGGCCCGACTGTGGCGTGTCCCGCTCCGCATCTCACAAGCAACCTGCACTGCTGCTCCCGTCACTCTGGCAGAGAGAGAACGACACGGGAGACGAGAATTTTACCGATACTGATACAAACCTTGCAGAAGTGTAACACATTCTTCAGACATGCAGGCTTTTTAACTTCATCGTGGTTTATTGCGTTTCAGAAACTCCTACTGTTTATTGAGCAGCTTCTTATTATGAAATGGAAGTTTTACAGTATTGTCAACTGAATCTTCTATGAAATATTCAGCTTCCACAAAATACTACACGGCCAAAGTACCTTCATATCTGAAATTGTTGTAAAATTAAATTATGTGGGAAGCTATGTCCACATCAATTACTCATGTTTGTCTACCTGAGATGGGAGTGTGGGCAGGCCTTGGCAAAGCCGCCTCTCAGATGGTGGAAGTCTCTCTCGCTGAACATGCTGTCCTTGAAGAAAGCCAGCTCCCGGAAGAACACCCGAGACACCTGGGCCAATGACGATGCTTCGTCAGGCTTAGAGGGCGGATCCTCTTGCAGCAGGGTTAGGGTGAGCCCGCCGAGGGTCAGACGCAACAAAGCATCCGGCTTTAGCTGCTCTGCTCCGCTGTGTGAGCGTCCTGCAAGGTAGAGGATGACTGTTCAGTTTTTTTTGTTTAAGACACACTTCTTTGGGAAAATTCTGACAAAAACATCAAACATCTGTGTAAAGCGGTAACATATAAGTTTTATAAATAAGTATAATTTTGAGGACAGTCCAGTACTTGATATTTCACAGTCCTTCAAAGCTCAGCACTGCAGTGATTTTACCTCTGGTCCGGCCGCTTGCCTGGGGAAGACTCGACAGAGAGCCCGCTACAGGATACCTCCTGGGACAGTTCCCCGTGCCCTGGCAGGGAAAATTAAAGTGGAAATCAGACTGCTTGTAATTTGCCGAGTACATTTACAAGTTCTAGCTCTGATTGTTGTTGTAGGTAAGAGCAGACATAGTTCCAAGGAATATCTTGTGCCAATACCCTTTCTGCCATGTGTAAACAATTTCACAAAATCCAATAAGTAAAAGAAAAAACATAAAATAAATGTAACATTAAAAACAATATTTTCAGTAATACTAAAGGATGCCAATATTGATGATTTAGGATTAAAGCTTACTGTGCTTATCTGCTCTACATACGGCCATCTGCCAGATGTTTGAACTGTAAAACACACACACCCTGACTAAATACTCAAGACACACACACATTAGGATGTACCTGTGCAGACAATGATGCAGGTTGTGTGAAACTAGCCAGACTGTGTGTGGAGGACTCCATATCGCTGTCTGAGAACTCACTGCCGGAGCGCACAGACGTCACGCTACTGGTCATTCCAGCAGGATACATGGAGAAAAACATTTCTGCAGGCACACACACAAGTTGTGACAAGTTAAATACTACAATGTACACAAACACTTCAGGCCACATTGCTGCAAGGACAGGAGCGGCAGGAGTGTTTTCAAAGTAATTTCCAGATCAGCACTCTTCTTATTTAACAGTAAAGGTTCACACCTCCGAGGTTTCTCATTCAACTGACCGCCAAAAAGCAACCTAGGACTGTGTGTTTGCATTTTATACAACCCAGCTAAAGACAGATTTCCTGTAGCATGAGATTGATAATGCTGCATACATAAATATACACTGTAGAGCAGCACAATTAATAAAACATCCATCTTGATCACGATTTTGGCTTCCCACAATCTGTCATGCCGCTGCGCATGCACCCTGCAGCTGTGAAAAGCTTTCCAGTAGAAGAGTAATGCTTTGAGTAAAAAGGTTTTGGTACAATTTTATTTATTTCTATTAGATGCACTGTGCTCTGTTTATTTAAATATGAAAGGACAATAATAATATTTTCCCCTAAAATCAATGAATAATCATGATTGTATATTGTAGATTGCGATTATCATTTTCCCCAAAATCGTGCAGTCCTACTTTTACCCACAGTGGCTGACATGGTTACAGACTACATCTTTAGGAGCAGGCCGGTTGAGGTTATGATGCATCTCAGACAGACTTTATAAGCTCTGTGTACCTCCATTCTCCAGGCCGGTGATGTAGGGCTCCAGGTCGGGCTCAGTTTCCCACTCCAGGTCTCTGGGACTGGAGCCAAGCTGCTTACTGAGATCCTCCTCAATCAAACGTAGATCATCTGAATCCAACGGTCGACTGAGTGCTCCACCACACTTATTCTCTGTCTCTGGAGGAGAGATGACAGAGAAACAGATTTATGAATGTGTGTGAGAGAGAAAGCGGCAGAGGCCGAGTGTGACATCACATTTATGAGGCATTATGTCTGTGACCCCCTAGCTCTGAACTACAGAGGAGACAACAGGCGTCTTGTCTATGTCTAAGTCCGCCCGCCTTTGAGGAATTCTACATCAGTGTTTCCCCTACCATTGTCTTTCTAGAATTAAAAATAAATAAATATATTTCTTTAATTCACAACTCACTTTTCACATTGACAGGTGCTCTTTTATTAAATAAACTAAACGCTTATGCTCTTGATCTAATTTAAGTGCACATTTCAGTTTGTACTGTCTACTTTGCGCATTCACATTCTCTCCTTCGCTCCGTTTTGCGAAGGGCGGGGCTTCGCAGCTGACACACACACACACACACACACACACACACACACACACACACACACACACACACACACACACACACACACACACACACACACACACAGCGGAAGAAAGGAGAACTAAATAGAAACCGCGCCACGCAAGCAATCTCCCTGCACCGCGCACGCAATTGGAATCTAATCTATAAAACTAATAATATTAGTGTAGCCTAATCTTTATTTTTTAACTGCGTAGAAATACCGGATTTAAAACCGAATGAAAAGTCCTGCAAAAAAAACTAAACAATTTAAATGTTGATTTAGAAGTTGAATATCAACGTTATGTACTTGTAATGCCAATAAGATCCAGATCAGAAAGACAATTTTAATATCGGATTCAGTCTTCTTAAAGTTCTCACATTTGGAGCGTTAAATGGCAAAAGCCAGGAATGACTCAGACGTAGGATTAGTGCGTGTTTATCACAGTGGCAGAGTTTCACTGTACCGGTGTCTATGCAGAGGGCTGCCAGCAGGTCTGTCAGATGGGTTATTTGATCTGGAGACAGCAGCAGGTGGACACAGCCCACTTTCCCATCCAACTCAAACTGATGACCAGAGATACAGAGACAGGATACAGAAGTCAATACGAGAGAGCAGTTGCATTTACTAATCCTTCAGAATGTTACAGCATGCTCACTCACCTTTGGTCCCGGCAGCATGTCGTTCTGTTTGATCTTGACGGTGGTCTCGATGAAACCGGAACAGCTTCCTATGAGCAAGTGGCTGAGATGGAGGACAGGAAGGGGCTAACAGGGGCTTTGCCTCTTCTTCTTCTTCCTCCCCTTCCTTATCATCATCTTCTTGTTGTTCTTCTTCTTCCTCCTTCTTCCTCCTCCTCCTCCTCCTCCTCCTCTTCTCCTTCACTTGCCGTGGCTGATTCAGGATGTTCCTGCTTATGAGGACCCTAAGAAATGAGGAGAAATCTATGAGCATTTAAGGTTTTAAATAATAGTTTTTCATATTGATATACATTGTGATATTTTCTCAATGTTTCCTAGAAAAGAACTTGCATTTTACATAAAAACAAATGTGTGGTGGCTAAAGCGGTTATTTCTTTGCAACAGTAGCAAGTGAGAAATGTTTATTTTAATAATTGTGGGAGTAAGACACTAGTTTATCAAAGTTAGTTATAAACCCCTTTAATACACATCAGCTCCTCCTGGACTGCTCATGCTGTGGTGCAGAATGTGGAGTAATCATTTAGAGTTTTTACACATTTCTTATGAATTATTCTTTGATATTTTTTATTTTTTAGTTTGTCTTTCATGACACTGTAAATAGGTAGGTGAATATGCAAATCATAAACATAAAATGAATAAAAGTGTGAAAGAAATAACAAAATAATAGATACAAAGATCACACATAAAGAATCCTCAGTTTCCGTCACCTGCACTGTGCCGGTGCTGTCGTAGAACAGCTGAACGGCGCTCAGCTGGAGGATCTTGTGCAGGAAGGCGGGCGGCTGGTGGATGTCGACAGGCAAGGTAGTCTGGCTGGCTGGATCTCGCACTGCCTCGTCAAAGTACTCCAGCCTGGAGAACCATGTAAACAAACGCACACATTATTTAACGGAAGGCAAATATTTGTATTCAGTACGTACGGGAAAAAAGTCACACCTGCATCGACAGCAAACCAATAGATTTAAGGTAATGCGATTTTCATTTTGAGAAAAACTCACAACTCCCTACGGTATAAGGAAAGGAACTCTATCAAATTGTTCACGGAAATCCTACTATGGTTTTAAAATGAATGCACCTGACAATGTCATACTGATCAGTACAAGCACTCAATCATTTGTTGCAGTACAGTTTTGCTGTCAGTACCTTCATCTCACATGATCAGATAGCATCCTGTTTAATAAACACTTCCCCTGTAACATGATTCACAGGACTTAAATGAGTTGTTCTGTCGAAAACAAGCATTTGAGATGACAGGGCCTTCTGGTTACTGACCCCAGATCAACACAGCCACCATGAGCAGCTTTGTTAATAAGCTACAAAAACAGCAGTGTGACAGAGACACACGCTACAAAATGGCAGCACAGCCGTGGGACATGTGGCTCCAGTGGAAATAAACACAGAAACACAGCAGCTACCTGGTGATTCATCAAAGATGTGGGTAGTTGGGAATGAATGGAAATAAGCTCAGTTACCTTCTCTTTGCAAATGTAGCTTTAATAATATTGTTACATGAGCACTATTGGTAAATTTGATTTGATTAGGACTGACCACTGATGTTGAAAATAGGGCTGCCACCAAGATCATTTTCATTATCAAGTGAATCTGCCGATTATTTTCTCAATTAATCGTTTTGTATTTAAAATGTGAGAAAATAGTGAAAAATGTCCGTCCCGGTTTCTCAAAGTCCAGGATGATGTCTTTCAATGTTGTGTTTAGTCAGTCCAAAAACCCAAAACATATTTAGTTTATTGCGATATAAAACAGAGAAAAGCAGGAAGTCTCCAAGGCTGAAAACTCCTTTTTTGTTGCAATTCACTTTTTATCACTCACAAAGGGGTACGGAAATGCCTTTCTATATTGTAACTCTATCACATCCGCTCTTATATTACAGTCAGGGAAGAGGAAGAATCTGATTTAATTTTCTCTCTGCTCGTCTCAGCAATCAGGAGAAGACGCCCCTGCTCAGTAATGAACTTGCACTCCTTGGCCTTGAATTGTCAGACAGCCTCAGTGTGAAGCTCGTTTTAAACAGGGTCAGTATTGACAAAGTCATTCACCTGAACGGGCTTTTATCAGTGGCTGCAAATAACTGCAGACTGTACTTAAGGCGTCGTCAATACAGGATGCCAGGGGAGGCTGTGACCTTGACATTGATGAATATGTGGCCACTGTTGCTGCTGAGAACCAGATAGTTAACTGGTTGGATCACTGTAGATAAAATAATCATGACTTGGGCAATCATTTACTGAGAAGTGATCATGTTCTCACTGATTTGATGTATTTTACAGCATTTTAAAGCCTTTTCAACTAGAGCTGCAACGATTGGTGGATTCCAAAATCTATCGGCTACTCAATAAATGACCTTTTCTTTGGCTGGTGATTGAAGAGAATCTAGCAGCCACTTGCATATTTTACCTGCATTTGGCTGGTGCTAATTTAAAAGCTCACCCTTCTTTGTTTTTGTCACCTAACGTGCTTCAGATCCAGTTTGTGTTTCAGGCTGTATCCCCTTCACAACAAGGGCTGCAGGAAACCTTTATGTCTTTATGACCATAGCCCATTTATAAAAACACTTGTTCACACATGTTCTTTGACAAAGAGGCCCACATGACAGTGTTACCCAACAGTGAAATAATGAGGAAAGGTTTTGCACATTTAAGTGAGAATCAAAGATGCACAAATACAAACATATGAAGTGTCAGTTTATGGACACCATGCATGCTTCTCACTGTTTTGTAAAATATATATTTTTTAAATCACATCCACCTTCATGTTTTTGGTCCAGATGGAGCAGAAATGAGAAGGGGAAACTTCTCAGTTCCACAGTTATAACAGGAAGCCCTGTTCTATATGATGAAGGTAGCTTTGTAGCTCGGCGTGCACCATGTTCTTATGGCGAACAAATCAAGTGAGTCTCCTGTGCTGAACCTTATCGTATTTCTAACGCAGTGTTATTCATTAAAAGGTCACTCAGGTAGGCTTTCCTATAAATATATTATTACCAAATGGACTGTAAAAGTGACCTTTAAAGTTCCTTTTTAAAATGCCCCAAGAGCTGCTCTTCATCAGCATGTTTTGGCAGCAAACAGTAGCATATTAATGTGTTTACTACATTATGTATAAATCCTACCCGTACTGCAGTATTAACAAAGACAATGTTTAGAATACTTAAAATAAAGGACACAAATCATGAAGGAGTTGCAAGAATAAAAAAACAATACTTTTCTTCTTCTTTGCAGCTCATTTTCTTAAGTGAATCTTGAAAAGGGAGCTAGGACGTACCGTTTGATGTGCACCTCTAAGGCAACGCCTGTTTCCAGGTCCAGGGGCTGGTGCTCGATGCGAACGATAGTGTCTATGAAGGTGACTTTAATACGACGAAGGACTGCAAACACAGATGAGATGACAGACATACAAAGGTTCATCAGCACACATCTCTTCTTAGCCGTGTGTGCTTAGATTGGGTTTTAAATAGGAGAAATAGTCCTAATAATTCACATTATTACTGTGGGGAAACTTTGTGAAGAACTGACATTGTGAACATACAGACATCAGAGTGAGGGCACACAGCTTCAACTCACCTGTCTCAATGGTTTGCGCAAACATCTCAAGGCCCTCCAGCTGGGCCGGAGGTTCCTCTGACGCCTCGGGGGGGTCCTTCAGACACTCCTGAGCCAGCTGCATGCTGGAGGTCATGCTGGATGACCAGCCTTGGGAGTCCCAGCCCCCACCTGAGTGCAAACAAAACCACATGGGATTCAGTGATGTCTTGCCTTTGACAGAGACGCAGTGTAAGTGACATGCGTGCAAACAATGTAATTCCCGATTAAACCATTTCAGTATTTTTTTTAAGGAATACTTGTATATCAATTACTCACCCCGTGTTACTTGGAATTTGTAACAACTCGTGCAGTATAAGTCTCATTTATCCAATCGTATACTCACTAGTTACATGTATTTTCATAAATACCTTACCATTTAAAACACTTCCGCCTAAACAGTACTCATAAACGAGTAGCGTGTAAGTACTGTTTATGCAGAAGTGTTTTAAATGCTTAAAACTCAGCCCAAATTTACTTAATTCATCAATAATCTTCTCAGAGTTTTGATTCTTCGTTCTTCTTGGAGGCATGTGAGAAAAACTAAGGTAACAGGGTGAGTGACCGATACACAAATGATCATTTTGGGGGTGAAATACTCCTTTAGGCAAAAACTTTAAATAGTCTGATTCCAATTTGCTGTTGTTCTTTCTCATATCTGACTTTTAAGTGACTATGTTTAGGTTTTTGGACTGTTGCTCTGACAAAACAACTGATTTGATTATGCCAGATTGGGGTCTTGAAAAATTTAATGGACATTTTTCACTACTTTGATGAAAACGATGAATGATTCATTTAAAATATAATCAATAGATTACTTGATTAGTTGCCAGTGATTTGATAAAAAGAAATGATCTTGCGTGGACCACTTAAATATCAGATGATATGGATGGTCACTGCTCACCAGGAGTAGTTTGGGGAAAACAGTAATAGAAACAGGGAGAAATTAGCCTTTTGGACCACACACACAAACTGAGACAGCATGTGGTGATCCCTGGAAGATCCCTGGAAGATCCCCTCACTCAACCTGTGGCTGACTGATGTACGTTGTGTGTCCCAAGAGGAAGGCCCAAGAAGAGTAAATCCCACAGTTTGACTCAAGAAGTTGCCTGCAAGTGAACTTACTGGTCCGGTACTTGGGTCGACATGTTATCTGGAGACCAGAAACTTCTAAGGTGCAGTGATCAGTCAGGAGGGCTTGCCAGGGTATGGTCACTGCTATGCTGCTCACAAAGCCATCCACTATCTCCAGAGGAGCCCCAAGAGACTCCAAAAGCTCATTGACCGCCTGGAGAAGAGAGGAAGCAGACAGGAAGAAACACAAAGTGAAATAAATGTGTGTTTTATATTATCTCATCATTCTGGCTGTAGACGTATAAAGCAAAAGATGGCAGGGAGAAATACATATACACTTAATGTTAAGACACTAGGGAGAGGTGAAGTTAATCTGGTGATGTGTTTCTTATGAGTGCGTTTCCTCGAAGAAATGCGAGCTAGGCTAAGAGTGTGACGCTAGAGATTGTTGTTGAACTCGAGTGCAGTTGCGAAACAGCCAAGGGTGCACGAGCCCGACAAAAACACACGATGACTGCTGCTGTGGTGCGAAGTTGACAGCCACCTATCTTTAATAAAAACTCACCCAGACATCGAGGTTGATGTCCTTGATGACACCGCTGCCGTTGTAGAGGTCCAAGCCCAGCTGGTCCAAGCTCAGTCGTTCCTGCAGAAAGTGACCGAGGTAGTGCTGTAAGAGGTACCGACAGGCCCGCTTCTTGATTGAGCCTGACCAGGGGAAAAGCCAGCGAGACATAGGGCTAGAGAGAGCGGGGAGAGGGAGCGAAGAGGCGGCGGAGGAGAACAACGGTGGTTACAGTCCTCTGGCAACTGCATAACAGACTAACACAAAGTGTGCAGAAACCAGGAATGAGCCACAGCTAGCTGCAGGGGGCTAAGGAAGGGGTAGACCGTAACTCTAGTTCTCCCCAAGGCTTGACACAAAAACTCGAAAATCCTTTGTCAGGACCGACGAGACTCCCCTGCGACTTGACGAGACTGTTACACAAACTGTCTGCAGCTGTCTCGGCTCATATTTCCGGTACGTTTGTGTCGAATTGGAGCGGCAGGTCCCGTTGTTGCGTATCTCTTGTTTCAGGGTTGTTTATTGTTATCATACGCCAACTGATGGTATGGCGAACGTACGTGCGTCACGCGTCATCGTGACAAAACCCGGAAAAGAAAGACATGACGTCCGACGCGACCCAGGCGCCATCTTTGTAAGGTACAGTTTCTTTTTCTTTTTTATATGAAATCACCTGATTTTTAAATAATTTCATTTTTTACAACACAAATACAGAGCCCATAATGTAATTGTTTACCCAAACTTATTTTTATTCAATGATCATAAAAGGAGATGAAAAACAGGAGGAAAAGTATTAGTTACTCTACTTAAATGTTTCTGAATACATTTTTTACAGAGCAGTTGATGGTAGCTAGTGAATGGCCTGCTGAGGTTGATAGTTCTATTATTTAAAATGATAAAAAATAATGTTTTAATCATAAGAAAATTATTGCTTTGTTTCAGAGAGACCATCTCTATTTCTTATAGTTTAAGGTACTGGAATAGATTTGTACATGGCATTTGTGGGTCCCAAGTCTGTTCAACAAAGTCAAAGAGGTCGATTACAAAATAGTTCTTAGCCATTACAACACTAAACATTTTCTCAGGAAATTTAAAGAGCTTTGAGGACTAGTTGTCCTTTCTGCTGTATCAATTTAAAAACGTACTTTACTATTGTAAACATTTGGTTTAATTTGTAAACGTCTCATATCTGAATTTGCTATATTCATTAATTTTTTTAAATAATATTTTTGGTTACGCAAGTATCATAAGATAGGTATGGTAGATGCAATGTATACTCATGCAATGTATACTCAATCCATCTATCCATCTATCCCTCAGGGCAAATACTTTTGACACAAGTATGCACATTTAAAACTAACCTTTAAATATTTTTTAACAGTATGGGCTCCAATATAAAGATACCTAATACAGAAAAAGTAAAAGGCATGATAACACTAACAGCTTTATGTAATTTACATGTCTGTACTATTCATTTTATTTTCCCATGCGTTATTGAGGGTGACCGTAAGAAGTGGTTGAAAGCTTGAGTTAGCATTTCCAAAGAACGCTCAATATTTTTGTTCTCATGGTTGCTTAAGTGAAATGCATCAGTTGTGTAACAAAATATTTAATTATTGTTAAACAAACAAAACAATCAAATCAATGAGCACAAGTTAGATCACTGACCATCTCTTTATTCCTATGAACACGTATAGTAATTTCTATACAAATGACCAAAAACTAAGGCGACGATGACAACCAAAAATGGTATCGTAACATCAGTCTTCAGTTGGCTGTTAAAACAAAAAAGTTAACTTGATCCACATTATTTTTTAATAAAACAAAAAAGGAAAAAGTGTATAGGATATAACAAAAGGCATAAATAAAATTACTGCTAGATTCAACTCTTCATTTTATGAATGCAACATCGGGGATCTTGCCATCGGCCTGGAAAGAGGAAGAGGAAAGTTATTTCAGGGAGTAAAATTGACCACACCATTATGGAAATAGAGATGAACTATGAACCATCATGTTACCTTTAACTGAGTGAAAATTTGTCCAGCTCTGTTGAAATCCCACTCATTGTCTTGCAGACACCTTCAAAAGAGAGTAAGTGTTTAGATATCTTAAGTCAATAAATGATATCATGCAAACACTACATGCACAAAAACAAAACTTACTTTTGGGACCATTCCAGGTTCATGCCAGACTTCTGCGAGAAGGCTGTGAGCATCTCCTGCTGCGGTGCAGTGAGGGTGGGGACGGGGCTGGAAGATGGAGTCGGGGCAGGAGCAACAAAGGCTCGGCGGATCTCCTCTGTAGTTGCCATCCGGATGAAAATCTGGTCGTTCACGATGCACAAACTGTGGCACAGGAGGAACCCAGTTGAAAGATAATAAGATATCTCATGGTGGTGAAGAGGTAGATTAAGGACTTAAGCCAAGGCACATGTATTTGTATAGTACCTATCAAACACAGAGGCAATTTCAAAGTGTCAAGTTTTATAATAGAGTTAAATTTTCAATCATTTTGACACAAATTAAGTGCTCACATTATCCCAACCACAACACTAGATGGCAGCATTATTCCTAAAAGAAGCCAACTTTAAATGTTTTACTGTGAAATTATCTAAATGCAAAACAAACTCCAGTATTTGGATCAATACTTGTGATAAGATAGTTTATTTTATTCTCCCTTCACTAAAAGAGAGCAAATAGTATGTTACATGCTTTAGTTTTGCAGGTAATTTTAACAAACGGCTATCATTATTTTGCCACGTTAAAACCCCCACAGGTAAATAACTGTTCTGATATTGAAAAGCTATGAATTGTGCATTTAAGATGTATACCACATAACCCTAGTGTTCAGTTCTTAGCAGGTTCATTTTCTAGAAGATCCACAACTGTTATGATACTGTGCTAATTTAGCACTATTGACCTCTCCTCAGGGAAAATGTGAAGGACAACAGGAGGATGATACAAACCATTGGAAGCTTACTAAACTTACCCAGAATTCCCTGCTGGGACTGTGACGAAAACTCGAGAGAAAGCCATAGTGGACTCTCGGGATTTACCATCAACAGCAACTGAAAAACAAACATCACACACATTAACCACACAATCAGCACCACTCATCGCTGCAGCAGTGAGGAACAACACATAAAATCATGAAGAACTCACCTTCTTTAAAGACTCCGCTCACTGTGAATGATAGTAGTGTGTTCTGTAAACGACAAACATTTTTGCAGAATTAATAAAGAGAAATGACAAGGTGTCAACTGAGGCTGACTGAACAAACATGATCTCACCGTGAAGGTGTTTACGTCGACATTAAAGGAAGCGATGTCGTGCTGAGTTTTGGGCAACTCGTTGAGGAAAGCCACCACGTTCAGCCGTGTGTGCTTCAGAAGTCGAAACCGAACCGCTTTAAATAAGACAAGATTCAGAGAGGGGAACATCAGGAGGAATCTCGAAATCACAAAAACATTCAGTCTCAACAATTCAGACGCTGTCGGGGGAAAAGTATTTTCTCCGGGCCAGAAGAGAAGTCTGAACCTCCTCCTCGAACACTTTAAATCTAATAAGCGATTGAAGTTCTGGTATAGTTTAGTCTTAAGGTTATAACAGATTCAAAATAAATTCACTGGAGAAGAACAAAGTTAAATACAATGGAGTTTATTCTTACATGAAAATAAGAACTCGCCCGAGGTCACAGGGGGCCCTTTTCTTCATGGCTACAAACTCAGCGCTTCTCAACCTTCTGAGCTTACAATACACTATTCTGTCATATCTTCACCTCCACATGTAGATATACATGTGTAGATGTTTATAAACCAGATTGTGTATTGAATATCATACATCATTGACATTTTACACACTATTATCATATGTTCGATACAGAGTTCTTGCTAGATGAATATTTACTACAACAATGATATGTCAACAACTCAATGGGTAAACTTACTGGAGTCTTTGATCCGCTTCAGGTTTCGTGTGTCCTTGTGATACTCCCCCAGACTGCTCCTAAAACCAGAAGAGAGGGACAGATGGAATAAATGTGAAAACAGCAGAGACTATGTGGAGTTGTCAAGAGTGGGATCAGGGATCAGGGAGCTAATGATGGTTGGAACAACACAACATTTATTTTAAACAAACAACTAAAATCAAATTCCAACTATGGAAAACATTTAAAACTTTACATTTACACATTCATAGGTTATTAAACAAGTGTGCGTCTTTGTGTGTGCTTTTACCTGGAGGGGTTCTGGGTGGTGTAAGGTGTTGTGAGGGATAACGATGCTCCATCATGGTAGGCATCCAGGAGTGGCTGCCTGTCGCCGGCGTCGTATATACTGTAGTACCTGCAACACGATCACGTCACTTGACTTAATTCTTTTGTTTCTTCCTGTGATTCTTTCTTGCCCACAAACCATTTTATGGAACTGAAGTTGTATTAAAAAGCAGTACTGGCGAATCAGCCACGTCACCAATGCGCTAACCGTGGGAAAACCGGCACTTACAAAGATTTGTCTACATAAAAAAAAGGTAGAAACTTACTGTTGCAGGAACCGAAGGATGATGACCTTGATTTCATCAGAGCCAAAACAGCTGCCCTGAATAGTCAAATGGAAAAACAACATTTGTCTGTGAATAAAGAGGATAATAATGGTCCTTAGACCTGAAAGAGGATAATAATGGTCCTTAGACCTGAAAGAGGATAATGCAGCTTGAACTACTGAAATGTATTACTAATAAAATCACAACGTGCTACATGCTCCAGAAGACATCATCGATATGTCCTGTCAAGTAAACATACACAAGTAATCACGAGATAAACAAGTAACCTTGCAGGCGGGGATAGTGGTGGGTGTTTCCACATCAAATCCAATGGGTGGGGGGAGGTCATGACCATCCTTAAAAAGAAACCACATATGAAGGAAGATACATGAGAAACCTTTCCTAATCATCATCACCACAAGGTACCGTAACCAAAAATGTCCAGACTCTCAAAGCCTTTATCATCACATCTAATTTGTTACTATAAATGAAATTGCAAAAATAAATAATTTTTACAGTATTCCTTTATACCCACAACAATCAATGTACATTTACATTTCCCAACTATGGGAAATCTATAAATCACCTGAATCAGACAGATCCCGACGCATCTCATCGTGTTAAAAATGTAGTTGCTGGATCATGATTTAAGCAATCTTCACAATACCACTAAATAGGCGGGAGGATGATTGAAAAGGGGCGAAGTTGTTGGTTAGTTGTTGACTTACGAGTTTGAGAATCCGAGGAAACCTCTGCCGCACAGCACTGGTACAGAACAAGAACAAAAAAAAAAAAAAAACCAAGAGCAGGTTATCATCAAACTACACCACCCACAAATAAATCATGCTCATTACTGTAGATGGCATGATCAGTCACACCTGCTGACCAGTTTAATGTCACTTTGTGCCTTTCAATTTATGCCATTAAGCTGACAGTGAAAAACATTCGAGAGAAAACAGTCATGTATAGATACAATAGAAAATAGAGTGTAAATAAAACCAGTTCCACAAAGGATTTTATCTTTTTAAACCAAGTAAATCCGCAAATGGACTATGATTTGCGCCCTTCTCCTTCCTTCAGTTTCATGCTGTGCCCTATGACAATTATCCCACCCCAAAGTGTACTTACCAGTTGGTATACTCACCCTCTCCCCCAGTATGGAGATATACACAGATCTGACATGGGGAAGCAATACAAGTACACTTTTCTAGGAGCGCACACAAACAAGCCGAGACACACAAATTGCGCTGGAACCAGCAAACACCCATTTTGAATTAGTGAAATAAAGATGTAATGCACTGCTGGGAGAGAGGTGGTTACCACCAGTCTGGTCTTCCCCTCCCCCAAACCTTGGCCAAGATGCTGGGGAGAAGACGAGTCTGCAGCACTAAAAAAGCAAACAAAAACTGGGTCTGGGGGAATAAATATAAATTAACAATCACACAAACACTGGCACAAGTAGTCTAACATTAATGGTAATCGCTATCCATCGTGTGAGTGAGTCTGCGCCCATGATTATCAGCAAGGATAGATCCTGAGAACAGAGCGGAACAAAAAAAGGCAGCTGGCATCAGAGTGAGCTGGACGCAGCAGTCCCACCACTCATCCCATTGCCTTCCCCTGCTGCACACACAAAGCATCTATCAGTTAAAGTCTGAAGAGATGGGTCCTCATGCACCGGCAGGGACAAGACTTCATGTGGCAAGCTTTTCATTTTCAAGCTTAATTTGGACACCTCTGGTTACAGAGGGACTCTGAGATCATTAAGCATTTGGACTAGAGTGATAATTCTCTGCTCTCTCTTTATATTTGAGCTTTTTTGTACTGGTCAGAGCCATCAGAAGCTGGAAGAGGAAGTGTTTTCACGTTTTTCCCCCCCAGGTAAAACAGGACTTCAATTTCCAGTTCAGAACACATTTCCCTCAGAAATTAGTGAGGGGCATTTGCCAAACTCTCCACTTCATTCAGTGAAGGGCAGAGGCCTGTTTCAGGCCAAAGAGGACGAACTTAGTGGAAGAGGCAGACTGCTTTCTCTCTTTGGCTCATCGTTGGTCATTGATAATGACACGTATCCCCCTCCACCTCAGCCCAACAGCTTTTTCTGTCGAGCCCCATCTTCTTAATTTCTTCTTTTTGCGTTTTCAGTGAGTCAGAGCTCACAAGGGCTGAGGCCGAGTAATCGTGACTGTGCCTGCCTTAGGTTGTCCCGGGGTTTTGAGGTGGGATCTTACCCGTCATGAGCTATCCAGCCTTCCATACTCGCCTGATACAGTGGGCCGTGTGGGCAAGGGTGCTACGAGGGGTGGGGGAAATCATTGGCTGTAGCTTTTCTTGGTTTCATCCAAACTTTTGTCAAGAAGACTGTGGATTGCCCTCTCTCCAATAAACAATCTACACAGTACTGCTCAAGAGATTGTTGTGGAATCTTTTTCTTTCTTTTAGCAGTTCACAGTAAATGATTTTAAAAAGGGTTGTCAAGCTGAAGGTCTTTTTTAATTTTCTTTGAGTGCTTCCATCTCAGAATTATACATTATAAGCAGTGCAATGGTGTTTCACAGCAGTTTATGGGATAACTAACCAGGATGTCAGCAGGGGAGTGCTGGGTACAGCATCACTGAGAACCAGAAAATAGACCAAAGCTTTAAAGTTCGTCACACAGAGAAGCTGGCAGAGAGAAGATGGCTGTTCAAACTGTGGAGTTTAAGCAAGCTGAAAAAGAAAATAATGTGGAAGTGCATTGTGGTTAAGAGGTCTTCTCAGCAACTTTTGGAAGCAAGAAATGTTTAGTTTGCTGTGTGAAAAGTAAACACTAATCATCAAGATGGAAGAAATGTGTAAAACAAACCCAAAAGTAGAATCATTTGAACGGATTACAAATGAATGTGTGCCTGCGTTTCTTTTCTTCATACATGTACAGAAATAAAGTGACTTAATGTTAAATGTCTGCAGGTTCGGCTTGGTCCAAACTTTCCTCCTTGACTGCTAAGGGACTGGTTTCAGTTATTATACAGGCACCTTACACACGCAGACAAAGGCTTGCACACTCGTCATACAGGAAAGACTCCGGGGCACCCCTACTTGCACACCAAGTCAAACTACTGTGTTCCCATCAAAATATCTTCTGCCCTCACCCCTCAAAAATCGCTGACTGACCTGATGTATGAGGCCTGATCCTTGAAGACGTCGCACAGAGGGTTCCTGTTCAGCCACAGCTCCACCAGCTTCAAGCCTTTCACCTTGTCCAGCTCCCGGTCTGTCTTCAGCTGGACGAGCACACGGGAACAGAACAAGTTGGTGTGAGGAGAGTATTTAAAAATAAAAAAGGTTCAGGTTCAAGGCCATGTTATTATTCTCTCGCTCAACTGAGCAGCCAGTTTCACCTCATTGTGGGAAAGGTTTAGGGTCTTCAGATTAGGCGCCTTGGTAACCAAATCAGTCAGTTCATCCAGTTTGTGAATACGGTTGTTACTCAGGTTCAGGCCAGTCAGCTAAAAAGAGTCAGAGAGACGTGTGTAACCATTCAGTTTGACCCATCACTCTATTAGAAAGCAGCTACGATGTGCACTTTTATTATAACAGCAAATAGTTTGTCACTTATTTTCCTTATTTTAATAAACAATATTAAAAACATCTGCAGTATTAATTTTACCTCTGGAATGTTTTCTTCAATGATCTTTACGACAGCTTCCATGTTTGTCTTCCTATTCAAGATTACTTCAATGTTCTGGGACGCCAGGTCTGTCGCATAAAATGAGCAATTAAAATACTAAACAAATATTTGAAAATCATTTTCAGTGACAGTAAAGCCGGGCTGCATCTATTGCATTTTCAATGTAAAACAACATTGTATTGACCATTTACTGAGAACACAGAAAGACTATTATACATTTTATTATAGACATTATAAAAACATCTTGTGTACTTTAATAGTTTAGCAGAAATGTCTGAACAGTAAAGAACAGATATTTACTTGTAACAACTAGTCTCGCATGGATTGTGAGGTTGAATCAGTGTTCAATATCATGCAATACATACACACATTTGTGTGTTAAAGGGGTGATAAAAGGGAGAGTATAACAATTACCTGGATCTGTTCGGATGTTGTTCAAGTCAAGTGCTTGCTGGGAGCCATCGAAACGTTTTGCCATGCATTGCTGTAAAAGATAAAGATCAGCAAATATAAAAGGCTTTATCTGAACAGCAACGATGTGTCAACGGTAATAGTTTCCAATTCATCTTGATTAGGTTAGATGGCAGAGCAAAAAGGGAATCTACTTTAAAATAAAATCATAAAATGGGAGTTGTCCAACGAACAATGAATTCCTAAAACACCACAAAGTCTTTTCCTTCGGAAATATAGCACTCCAACTCTCTCCAATGTTCAAAACCCCTTCCATCATATTAAGTGCAAATCTGACCAAACCTTGTTTACTTAAAACGAGACACTACAGGTAAAAACATAGTTTAACAGTATTTTAACCGAATGTGTGGCGTTTGAGTCACCAGTAAGTTCAAATAAAACAGCACTAAGATAACAGTGATACAAAAGTCAAACAAAGTCACTAAACTGAGCACACTTTACTTTTACAGTTTCACTTCCATAACATGTCTTCTTCAATACACATTAAGATGTTTATTTTACTACACTTTGGCTTTTTGCATTTGTACATTTCCTCTTTAGTCACAAATAGTTAAAGTATTTTGACCAATGCGCCACACTCATCAGAGGGGCAGTTTTCACCACATGGTTTGTGAGATTATAACAGTCATTTAAAAATGTCCCCGTCTCAGCGCCTTAAGATAGTTTGTTTCTTCCTCTAGCTCACCTTCAGGTGCTCCAAGTGTTCTGGCTTCAAGTCAGACAGGAGGAAGGATGGTGGAGCGCTGGGGTTGACGTGCACTTCCACCTTGAATACAAAACAATCACTTGGCATTAGGGAGATAAGTAAATAGAAATGTATTGTACACATGAGTTTTAGATTTATTTATTTATTATACATCTATCTATCTATCTATCTATCTATCTATATATATATATATATATATATATATAGAGAGAGAGAGATAGATAGATAGATAGAGACACATATGAAGACACCATGTTCATTAAGGAAACAGAGTGTGAGAAATCCATCATTACCACAACATACCTTATAACCATCCGTGTCTGTGATCTTGTGAGAACATTTTTGCAAAGCATTGGCCGCAGAAGAATCATCCACATAAAAATGGACCCTGTTATGGTCAACATGGTACTGCACAGACGAAGGGAGAAGGAGCCATAATTAAAATTCATACATACAAAGATGCTGTCACCTTCCTTAAACTCTTAGCTTCATTAGCTTATGATGGGAAAGGAGTTATCCCTTTTTACCAGCAGGAAAGAATTATTATTAGTTTTTTTATATAAAGCACCAATAACTGTCACTGTTCATCAGAACTCAAAGCACATGTATGCATTTATATAATTAGTAATCATAAGACAGCGCTGAACCTCACCTGTACAGGTGTGTGGGGAACTGAACAGATGTTCTGAAGAGCCGTCAATAACCATTTTTTGTCGTATTTTCTTCCATGTGGTATCTGTCAAACAGACGAAGGCAAAATAAGATCTCCTTAAACAGGTTACGAGTCAGAAGCATGGATGTCCTGTGTCACGTTATAATACGCACCGTTACTTTGAACCAGCCTGACCGGCTTTTCCCTCCTCCATTGCCGCCTCCACCTCGGTCTCCTCCTCTAAAGCTGCCTCCTCCTCTACCACCTCCTCCCCCCCCTCTGCCTTGTCGCCTGTCTCTGTCGAAGCGTCCATCTCCTTTCCGATAAGGTCTTCCATATGGGTTGCTAAAGAAAAAAACAAGGCCATAATTTGAAACGGTCGTCCTTTAGCCAGTATCCACCGTAGAAAGAAAACAAACAGGTCTGTTTACATTCAATGTTTCTCACCTATCCTTAAGGCGTAACACTTATTTAGAATCGACTTCATACCTCATAAAAAAAAAAATCAAAGAAAAGCCATCCTTCTCTGTTTTCCTCATCTTTTATGACTGTTTTGCTACCTTTCATCATCCTTTTACGCCACTAGCTGTTACTTCCTCTAAAACCAATATGAATGTGCAACACATGTTGCCAGCACCAGATACAAACAATAATGGGAACTTCTCATCTAAACATTACTTTATAGCTCTAGTGGTGGAAAGCTCCACGGTGCACCTTTATTACATTTACACACAATGGAAGCTGATTTTAATTTGTAGCCGCTTAGAATTGACAGGCCTTTTCTGTCAAATTATATATTTCCATAATTAGCAATCGGCAGGGGTCCCTGAACAATGTAACAGGATTTTAACCGAATGTGTGGCGTTTGAGTCACCAGTAAGTTCAAATAAAACAGCACTAAGATAACAGTGATACAAAAGTCAAACAAAGTTACTAAACTGAGCACACTTTACTTTTACAGTTTCACTTTTTTCGGGTAGAGGACTTTCAGTCGTTTAGATATTCTGAAAGTATCCCGGGGTGCCATGTGTGAAAATTGTCAGTTCTAATTTCTATTCTTGTGACTATATCTGTCACTATAGCACTATATGTGGTTGAAAGAAATCTGCATGAAAGAATTTACGTTTTGCTGTCTGTGTGTCACTTCATTTAAAACTTATTGTTCTTTAAAGTTTATTTGGCTTACACTCTTAGCACAATTCTAAAGTCCCCTCCTTATAAAGTGAGGTGCTCCTTTTGAAGCTTATCAATGAGTCACAGTCTAACAAACATGTGTGGACAATGTTTAACTACAACACACTGGCTTAGTTAGTCAGCCACGCTTACAATCTGTGCTGAGAGCTGTCCTGAGAGCTGTCACTCATAGTCACATCTACATCAGTATCGTCAAGCCTAGGCCGTGACCCAGGACCTCCGAAGCCTCCAGACTGGCTTCCCCGTTGGCGGTCTCTGCGGGATCGGTCATAGGACCGACCCTTGTGAGAGCCTCTGCCCTTACGGTTGCGAAACTGTGGTGCGGTTCTATCGTCATGTTCTGAGAAAGTGAACAGAGTTCAAAAGTTGGTTAGTTTTGACTTAAATATCACACCACAAACGCACACTATCAAATAAAATAAATGTTTAACCAAAAACTAAAGTTAGAAAATACCATTCTGTGAACATAGAAATCACATAATTAGAGTTAAATATACCAAATAATGCCCTATGATGAGACCTAGGAACTGATTGAATATAGCCACAATGTCTCATATTGCTTAACCATATAAATGTGTAAAGCAAAACCTACACATCTTAAATTACTACTGTGTGAGAAATATCTTCCCTTATTGACTTATGCAATAACTGTAATCAATGTATTCTGTTTAAAGACTATAACCCATTCTCTGTTATTGGAATAACAGTTTCGTGATAATGAAGTACTGGACTTATAGAAAGGTACTTATGTCTATAAAGTAATTAGATATCCAGGGGGAACCTAAGATGTAATTTTACCTCCATATACCATGCAATCAGTGTTCCTGACCTCTCTCCTCACCATTAAGTCCCCTCGGTCTGAAGAAAAACGGTACAAAAGATGTGAGGTTCATGCTGAAGTGAACAGGTCTTACCGTTGTTGTAGTAGTGTCCGCCGTCCGCCATATTTCTGAAATTGTGTAAGATACAAAATACACAGCCCTTCGTGGAAAAACAGTATTAGCAGGGCTTCGTTTCCCTCTTTCACAAACCACAAACACTACGCTGTTGATGAAGTCAGTTCAGAGGAGACAAAGACAAGCACGGCGTGTTTGAAGAGAGTGCGAACTAGCTGGTGGCTAGGCTAGCTAGCTTCTCCGACAGCCTGTGCGTTGACGGGAAGACAACGGAAATACAACTGTATCTCTTCCGGGGCAAGAAAATAGCGCGGAGACTAGAAACAAACAAAACTATTTGAATCCGTGGTCTTAAAATATAATATAATATAATATAATATAATATAATATAATATAATATTATATTATATTATATTATATTAATATATATATATATATATATATATATATATATATATATATATATATATAGCAAATTCCATATCCATAGCAAAGACAAATTGCTCCCATTGTATGACGTAATATTTTTAAAATTTGTCTCTTAAACTTGGACATGTGCATTTAATGCATCTAAACTTAGAAATACATTTTGAATAGTTACGGAAAAATAAGTTGCTGGTGTCTAGAATATTATTATTTTTATTTTGTAGTCTAATCCATTTCCACAAATTAAAGATGCTCCTTTGAATGATCTGTTTTTATGTTGTCAACTGCTGTCCTGAGACATTACCATATGCCACGGGCTTTCGTGGTGTCCTTGAGTCAAGGTTTAGGCTATCTTTGATCTAAGAATACACCATTTGATTTATCTGACAAACTTAACCATAAAGGGAAATATGGTTAGCCACTCACTGATGCAGGCACAATTTGGGCTGTACAGCAATGGCGCAGTGTTCCCCTAATGAAGCTCTATTTATTTTTAAATATTTAAAATTTAAAACATATTATCCCCATCAGACTTATCCCTGGTGATAGGTATATTTTAACACCGACACATACTCGACTTTACCCCCAGGAAAACCTGTCTAAACTGAGGCTTTACGACTGTGAACGTAATCAACCAAACTTACCGTCAGTCATCACACGTGCCACCACAGCCAGGTTGGGGTAGCTTTTCTCGGACAAAGTCACACGATCCATCCGGGAAAACTCTTAAGTCTTAGCCTTTAGGAAAACTGTCACAATTTACACTTTCGTGTTAAAAGGAAAGCATTAAAAAAAAGGAAAAGTTCCGCATGCTCGGTACCCTGTGTAAACTTACTTCACCCCGGTCAGGTGAGCTCACATTTAGGGTTAGCTGTTAGCTTAGCACGGCATCCGGCTGGACTCACAGACACGACCCGACACTTCTCACAGACAGACAGACATGTGAGGTTGCCTTGGATACAGCATCCCGGTACACCTCTGCTTTCTTTTCTTTTTAACTCTTACTTTCTGTCTGTTTTTTTTTTTCCGTGATGTTATGGGACCCAATTGTCTCTGCCCAATGTCTGCAGTCCCTGGGGGTGTCCGTCAGACTGTCCCGCTCACTTTTCTCTCGCACGAACAACAGGACGCCAGCTGGTGGACAGTTTGGACCTGACTGGATCACGATCATGTGGGAATTCCGGTTTTTTGTAGTGAACCGGATCATTTGATTTCGGCTCCCCAACGGGATTTTAGTACCATTTATGGCTTTCATAATTTAGACAAATGTTTTGCACATGCATAATTCAAATTGTTCGTTTTAATTATACTAAACCTAATAACTTCCAGAATACCATCATTTTTCATTATGTTTGGTATAAAACCTGATTCTATAATATATCTAATATTCGGTCATATTGATTGTTTAAAAAGTGAGATATGTCACCCATGTATAGCTATACTTGTGTTATTTACATTGTACAGTGTTATTTTTATTAGTACTTCAATTTGTTTGACTTTATTTATAAATATTACATATTATTGCACATATATTAAAAACATAATATTGTATACACTACTATCAACCTATGTTGAAATACTTTTTGCTGTAAAAGGGGATTTGAGAAATAACTAAATAAAGAATGTTATTTTGTTTTAAAGTTGAATATCCCTTAATATCCTAGTTGTATGAAAAAAAACGCATCCTTCCACTCCCTGACGCCTATCAGGTCGTGGTCACTCAGTCAGATCATTGTATTAGATTGGCCATTCTGAGTTGACCGGATACACATGCTCCTGGCTTCTAGCCACCTGGCCTCCTAAATCTCACCCTGAGGCCTCCCACCAGGTCTGGGCTTTGTGCCACTATTGTGGGCTCAGTATCTCTACATCATGTCTGTCCGCGCATACATTCCAGAGGGTCTCTCACTTCGTCTTCACTCGGCCTCATATATATGATACCGTTATAGGTACCGCATAAAGTCATACAACATAATTTTCAATTTGTGGGTGAAAACCTACATCGTGTGTATTAAGCATGTTACATGTCGCTGTATTTGGTTACTACTTTGTTACTGTTGTTGAGTTTTCCCCCCACCCATATTGATTACACATGATTATAAGTGTTTTGCCCTTCTGTCAATCATTATAGCTTAAGCATATCCAGTTGGGGATTGTTTTTTTTTACTCTCCTACATTCTGTTTGTAGTTAACATGCCTGTAACCTATTGGTGAT
Organism: Cottoperca gobio; assembly: GCF_900634415.1. Taxonomy (NCBI): domain Eukaryota; kingdom Metazoa; phylum Chordata; class Actinopteri; order Perciformes; family Bovichtidae; genus Cottoperca; species Cottoperca gobio. The sequence continues at coordinate 10,075,202 of NC_041364.1, forward strand.
TTAATATCAAATGATAGGGGTGGATGGTTCTGAGTATTAGTGTGTGTAGAGCTGCAAAGATCACTTGACTAATTGATAAGTCAATCAACAGAGAAATAATCACCAACTTAGACTCGGTTAATCGTTTAAGTAATTGTTCATGCTAAAATAGCAGAACATTCTGTTTTCAAATAATAAACTCTAGTCTCTGTATTCCGCCAAATAAAAGTTGCTTATTTTGTCTGGAGGTGTGAATAAGATTTGCAACAATGAAGCATTTTACAAGTTTCTTGTTTTGTTTAAACACACAGCTGTCTGATATAGTCAGTATCAAGCAAACAAAACATTTGCATATATTGTGTTCTTAATCAAGTTCACCATCCTCGTGATTTGTATATAAGAAGAATGAGCAGATAGAGACATTCATTGTTCATTTCACTTAGCTTGGACCGTCTAATATGTGAAGGTGTTTTGTAATATTATTTAACTGTATACAGTCTATCAGAGGAAAAGAAACATTTCAGCTGCATTATATATAGGCTAAATATTTCAAATAAATATAGTTATTCTTTTTACGATGAATTCAGGAACATGCGAGGACGTGCGAGTTTGTGTGTATGATTTTTCCTTTTCTGCTGTAAACAAATAAACTTGGGCTGTGTTGCAACACAGATGAGATCTCTGAGCTTTTGCAGACCAACACAATGAATTTTTGTTTTTGGTCATTTATGAATGATAAAAGAAGCAAAGAAAATAAAGAAGAAAAAGTATTCGTTACAAAACAGTGTTACAGTAGGTACATGCCAGATGTACAATTGCAAGACAACCACATCTAATTTCTATGGATTTCAGCTGAATTATGCTCCGTCATTCCTCTGCCTCAGCCTGTGAAGACAGATTCTCCAAAAACAAATCCTCCTCTGTTGTCTCTTTCAGACAGTGGATGAAATAAGGCAACAGTTCAAAGTGTAACAGCGGTTGTTTTGTCAGTGTCCCCCTCAACTCTCAGTTAACTTCATGCAACACTCTTTTCCTCTCTGCAGCTGTCCTCCTGGTGACGGGAGGCCACACTGATGGCCTGGCTCAGGGAAGCGATGATGGACGCCAGGCCGATAAGGTAGCCGTCCTCTCTGCTCCCCTCGGACCACGGGATGTTGTGTCGGAGCTCGCTCGTGTCAGTCATCGGGGTCGTCTTCCCAAAGTCTATCATCCACACGCTGGCCTTGCTGCTGTGGTCGTGGACAAAGAGAAGCGAGCTGCCAATCACCTGATAGGGTCAAACATAGATATATTTATTTATTTCAAAATAACGATAAACCCATTGAGATGCACTCTTATTTTCGCAGGGGGACAACACATGGTAGTTAACAAACATTTAAGCAAATAAATTATAATAATGATAATAAATTAAACAATTCAGCCACACAAAACTATCAACATCAACAAGGACATACACATAAGGGCTCTCTCTACATCCCAAACCACACCAACATAGCATGAACATAACTAACATAATAATAAAATAATGTCAAAATAGTCTATTTATAAACTGAATATGTAAATACAAAAATAAAAAGTGGGTTGACGATAAACAAGCAAATGAAAAAGAATATATGTAGATTCATTATAAGAAGATTCTGAAATCTGATCAGCATAAAGATCCCTGTTCTCAATGTGGTTTTAATATAATTAAAATCAGAATTTAAAAAGAGAAGATTTGTCGCTGCTAACCTCATGGGTTCTGAAAAATAGTGAATTCTTCAGAGCATCGCTCAGGGCCAGGAGTCTGGAGTGGTACGCTTTCTGAGAGCACATAGGGGTAGAGTTGTGGTTTAGCAGAACAGATAAAGGTAAAATATTAACGTAATAAACTGAGGAGAGTGGACATCAAATAAAGAAATGACAGGAAAAAGAAAAGATTTGGAGGCTAATTAGTTGAATGATGAAGTTTTTCAGTGCTTTTCAGTTCAACAGAATTTTAGATTAGGCTTTTTATTTAATCTACACAATTATAAAGTCTGTAAAACACTTCTTGTAACAGTGGATACATTTTGTAATGCTCATTTGCCAAGAAGACACACTGGATATTGATGAATATTTCTTTTTTAATCATGTGCTATCGCTTTTATTTTATTTGAACCCCCCCTTTAAGATATTACTATAAGACAAATAAATACATAAAAAAAAGCTTTTAAAAACAATGGCCGTTTGGAGTGTTGTTGCAGGCATTAGTTCAGTGATTATGTATTGGAAGCTAAATATGGCTTCGATCATGTCTTCACTTCACCTACAGGGCAGCAACTGGAGACACATACATATCAAAAGAATGTTTTTCTTACTAGTCATAATATGATTTAGTATTTAGGACATGTTTTCTAAAAGAAGAGTAGTGTAATGTAACTCGTGTTTCCATAACAGACATAACTGACCAGGATGTCCAGCTGACTCCTGGTGAAGAAGAGCATTGCCTCCATGACCTGAGCTAAAGTCTGAATTTTCCTGAAGTCCCGTTGCACACTTCCGTTCTCCATCTGAGTCACACAGAAAGAAACACAACAACACAGACAAGGCACAATAAAAAAAACTTGTATACAGTTCAGGTAAATAATTATATTTTGGGTAACATGAGTTGAGCAGTGATTCCCTTTACTCCTACCATGATGCCCTCTATCCTGAAGCCTAGTGTGGATGTAGAGCTGGTTGTATCCCGCCACTGAAGGTACCGACACTTGGTAATCCCTTTCTGTGCGTGTTCCTCTGCTGACAGAGCGGACGGGTCTACTTTCACCATCTTCTGGTACATGTCACTCCGCAGGGTGGCCTTAGCCCGGGCTTTGATCACTTCCTCCTCCAGGTATGTCCTGAGAAGGAAACTCTGACAATACTTTAAAAAAAACAAAACATACTGATTCCACCAATTAGACCTTAATTTAATCATAAGTAACTCATTTTTACAAAGACTGGTGAGGCCCATAGATAGATTATTCAATAGGGCTACCGGGTACAGGCCCAGGGGCCCAAAGAGTCAGGGCCCCCCCTGGCCTTCACCCACAAAATGTCACTTGAAGGGACACGTACCAATCAGAAAAGAAATGCAAAATAATCACAAAGAAACATAAAATGACTACTAAGGGACACTCGGCAACTACAAAGAGACACAAAATGACCCAAAAACACAGAGAGGTTACATTCTCCTTTTATGCACATGTGTCAGAACCAGATGTTTGGAATCTTTTCTTATTGAAAGAGACACAGAAAGAGACAAAGTGACCACAAACAGACAGAAAATGACCAAAAAGAGACACAAAAGAGATGTGCAACGACAAAGGGGCTCAAAACAACAACAAAAAGGCAGAAGCATCACAAAGTCTATCTTGCTTCTATGTAGGAAATATGGTGGGACCTTTTGCATGTCCATGCCTAGGTGTCCATTTGCTTCATAATCCATCCATGTGGTCGCCTCTGGTAGAAAGAAATAATTGCTCTCAAACCTACCTGACTCCCATCTTGCAGTCCATAATGACAGGTTTCTTTAGGCCGCTCAGCAGGTCCTCCAGGCGGATGTAGCAGTGCTCCCCTCTGGTGACAAAGCCGTGATACTGTGGGACAAAGGGTCTCAGCGCGTCTCTCATCAGGCAGTCCAGGCACTTTGCCTCCACTTCATTGAACAGTTTCAACACCTCCCCTCCCTCACTCAACTGGAAGTTACCTGGTGACGACAGCAATCAGCGAGGCAGGGACAACAAGTAGAAATATTAGCTACACCATACCATCATTAGTTGTGTGATTGTCCTGTTTAACTTAAGTTAACAAGCAGGTCTACATATTGTAGTTCTCTATCAAGCCTTACTTGATTAAATGTGTTTTAGAACACACTGAATAAACTCAAAGTGTACAATGGACAAACTAAAACAAGTTTTCCTTAGCTTCTGAAAAGCTGGAGATGAAAGGTGATGTGCAGCAGTGATATTTACGTGAAGGGAGCTATATCCAGCATATTGTGGGAATACACACAGTTGTATACGTGAATGTAGTTCATTTTAGTGTTCATATCCTCTCATATTCATCTGTAGACTTGATCACAGTCGTTTCTGAGTGCCTGTGCGTGTCTGTTTTCGATGAACATGCCTTGATGTCCAGCCAGCTGGACCCAGGAGCTCTGCCGACGCAGTGACCAGTGCATCATGGTCAGGTAGGTTTTCCAGGTGCGGCTCTGAGGCACAAAAGAAGAGCAGAGTCTTTATGCAAGGCCAACATGGTGTGGAGCATATCCCAGCATGCATTGTTTTTAAAGAGGCAAGTCAACAGGTGATAAGCACACAGAGAAACATATTCACCTGCAGGCTTTTCAGAGTTCACCTAAACCTGAATGTCTGCTTGAAAGTGGAAAGGCCAGCAAACAGGTAAACCTTGTTGCTGTGAGGTGACAATGCTCAGCCACTGTGCTGAACTGTTACGGACACAACCATTGGGTATACATTTTTCAAGGATTAAATAATTACATTTTAGATCAATTATTTAAAATATGTAATTTTTGTTGTATTATTAATGGTATTATGTTTTTGTAATCCAATGGATTATGTTACTAATTATAATAATTGGCCAATCTAATGCTCAGAAGTATGGTGCTCCCATGTTTAGGGAGTTTTTCCTGTCTGCTCAAACACATTCCCATTTTCCAGTCCTTAACAGGCCTTCTTCACAGCAGACATTTTGACTTGTCATAATAGGCAAAGCACAGGTGTTACTAACAATGATGGCCCTGTTCTATTCAAGTGTCCCAGTAAACCATGACAGTGAGCCAGCATGACAAATACCAGGACCCTGAAACTGAAGCAGCTAAAAGTTCATTATTTACACCTGTGACAAGTCAAAATGTCTGAAAAAGACCTATGGAGCATCTCTAATGCGTACCCTCTGAAAATATATAGCTGACTGAGAGGCATTTGTTTGGGCACATTATACAGTTCAAAATCCTCTGTGCACGTCAAAAAGTGTTATGAGTGTCAGTGTGTTTGGCATTTACAAACAGTGTATACATACACATATACCTCGACAGTTGTGATCTGTTTTGTATATACACAAAACAGCTTCCACCACACACAGGCATGGCCATTGAAAAACCAAGGGAAGCAAAAGTAGACCTGAGCATGCTCAGTATAGACGCTGTTACACAGAAAATGTCATAAGATTGAATCCTTCAAATTGCAGATTAACAATTGCAGATGCGTATGTCTCATTCTTATGTAGCGCTCTTTTATTCAGCCCTTACAGTCTTACTGTGTACTACAATGCAAAATGCAGACTGCATTGAGAAAGTCTACTCCCTAGTCCTCCTCCCACTGTCCTGTTCCAGCAGCAGCCAGGCATGCAAACGCCATTCAAATCTGACATTGTCAAAGTCCTCTTTAAAGCCAATGCAAATCACCAGGACCACAGGTGCAAAGAACAGTTGAATAAGCCTCTTACGTGTGAAACTACAGCAGCCACATGCCAGTGCATATACTGGGCTAGCAAATGGCAGAAAATGTTTAAGTTTTAAACCGCATCATCCCTTCTCACCTTCCTGTACTCCCTCCTCTTTGAGCCAATATCCTCTCCTTCGCTGAAGACGTCATCGCTCTCTGCTGAGGAGAAGTTGATGGAGGAGCAGGAGGAGGTGGATGAGGAGGAGTGAAAAAGCTTGGAGAGGATTGGATGTGGAGAGGACCACTGATGTGTTGTGGAGCCCTCTCTCATTCCCGGCAGCTCCTCGGCCTCTCCATCCTTCCTCTCAGGGGTCTCCCCGCTCCCCTTGTTCTGTCCCTCTGCTGCTGAAACAAGAGATATGTTCCTCTCTTCATCCTCTTCTTCTTTTCTTTCTATTTCAAAACTGGAATTTCTACCTCTCCAGTGTTTCCACGTGCTGTGTGTGCCCCCTTCCCTTTCCTTATCCTCACGCTCGCTCTTCTCTTCTACTCTTCTTTTCCCGCTCCACCTCTCCCATCCATCTGTATCAACTTCATGGCTCCCCCATCGCCTCTCCTTCCTCCTTATCCTCCATTTTTCCTTCATTTCATCCTTTGAACATCTTGCCTTCAATTCAATGTCCTCTTTTCCTTCCATGCCTTGAAAGACGTCACTTCTGTCATCCCTCATAGCGTTGCTTGACTCTGAATTGAGCTCATTGTCCCCTTCAATGTCGTCTCCGAGTCCACCTATACACTGACTGTAAGGGGGGAAGCTTTTTGTGGACTGGATTCTGGGTCTGGATCTCACTCGGATCCTCCTGCAGCTGCTGGAAGGCGCTTCAGTGATTGTCAGATGTTGGTGCGTCTTATCTAACATTCTGGCAGAAAAGTCCTCATCCATAGTTTTCATGTTCTCTGTCTCCATCTCCATCCCCTCCATGTGGTTATCCTCCGTCATCATGTCCATCTCCCAGTCCAGTGTGTGAGCGTAGGTGGCGACTCTACTCCATGAACACGTGCTTGCACAAAAACAGGGAAATGTATTCAAGAGATGCACAGTGTTGAATACGTTTGAGGAACTTAATTTACATGTCTAAACTAAATGACACAAATGGAAATATAAAACTACAAATAATCACATGTGTCTAACTTACCTAACCTTACCTGTGTCTTCCACCTGTTAGAAAGCTCTGTGCCCGTCAGTGAGCTACATCCCTCTCTCATTCTTCCTGCCACATTTTGCATGCAGTGACGTCATTAAGTTTCCAAAGCTTCACGAGGACATCTAGGAATGACACCACGCCAGAGAGCTCGGTGGACATATAGGTGTCCTCCAAATATGAGAGTGTCCTTTGTGTGTTAACTGTTTAGGGGCAGTGTTTTCAGAGAAGATTAAACTAATAGCCTGATGAACATTTTTTTAAAGGTTTTATTGCAACAGTTGAACAGAATGTAATGCAGAATACTTAATTCGGCTTGAAAGTCATTTAATTTGAGATACTTTTGTGTAGTAAAAAGAGGCAAATACAGGTTGTCTGACATGCTTTAATCCTATTTTACATTTTAATCAAGTAACAAACAGGTTTTAAGCTTTTAACACCTTCTGTTAAAGGTGTTAACACAAGGTTTTTAACACTTTTTAACATGTAGCATCATTTACTTTAATGATTCAAATGTTTTTATTGTGAAGATTTGGATCCTCATCATACTTGGCATCCAGATAAGCATGCCTCCTTTTTCTTTTTTAAAGCACACAAACATACCTCAAAGAACTAAACTTCACAATATCGGTGAAGTGGACTCAGCAGTAAAGAGTGAGCAGGTTTTAAACATTTTAAATTAACATTTAAACAAGCATGATAGTTATAACCTGCCAAAGATACAGCTCCACAATCGTACGCTTCACAACTGAAGGAAAACAGTAGTTTTTAAAATAAAAAAATAAAGATTACCGGCCAGGATAACATAACAATTCATGATATTTATCAGATTATTTTACAATTCCATGTGTTATGTCTTTATTGAACTCAGGATCACAGCTATGAAGTAATACAAAGGCACTGACAATGAGCAATGTGTATGAAGTGCCAAGGTTTAGGTGAGTCAATCCCATAAATCATCAGGTCATAACATTAAATCTGAAACAGCGTGAGACAAAACATAGAGTACATGATGTAAGAGCAAACAGGTCGGCTCAGAGGTGTGTGGGTGCTTCATTTTCAACAATATCTCTCTTAAATCTTCTCCCTTACATCTTGTTATTGCTCTTGACACTTTCTCCCTCTTTATTAATGGCCTGAGGTTGTCCTCTTATTCATCAATCTGTGCGGATGAGCCCTCTCCCGGCTCAGATCTGGGGGGTCATCTGGAGGGGACGCATCAGTTCTGCGGTACCTGCCAAGGAATTTATTCTTGTAGTCAGTACCAAGTGACTGATGTGCCTGTGTTTTTGTACCTGCAGCAGCATCTGTTCTGAGCTGTAAACAAGCAGGACAACATGCACTGAGAGCTTGTTGAGTCTGAGCTCCAACATCTGAGAGGAATATATTTCACACCAAACTCAGAGAGTGTGCAGCCCTGCAGCTGCAGTGAAATAATGTCCGCAGTAACAGGCCACTCCTCTCACCTGCTCTGGTCCTCAATCCACTTTCAACATCAGCCTCACGTAGGAGATTACGAAGAGGAGACTGAGGAGCATGAAGTTACTGCACATGCCCACCAGGGCTGATAGGAGGGGGAAGTTGAACATCAAATATCTGACACAGAAAAAAACAAAAAAAAACCGACATTGTGATGTAATACTGAAAAAAACTTCCACTTCCTCTCAGTTTGACTCTCACTTCTATGTCAGTAGGTTATTTTATTTCCCACTTTCTTTCTTTTTTATATACAATTAAATAAAACACTAGGAAACAAGGGTGAGAAAATAGCATTTATGATTTTGGGGGTGAACTGTCCCTTTAAAGAATGTGGATTCTTTTCTTGTTTCATCATCAGATATGTTACTGTCAGAGCTGTTATTAAGCATGGTGTTCACATCTGACCTTATACCAGTTAGGTGAGCATGAATGTAGAGCTCAGATGAGTAGATCTGCACCTTGTTGGACAGGATCTCAATGATGGCTGTGACCGAGGGGACATACTGAGCACAAGAAGGTCAACAAAATACCATCTTGCTGTTGAAGCACATTAACACGTGTTAACACATTCACAAAGCAGTGCAGGACTCACAGGGTTGTCCGTGTAGTCTGAGAAGAGCTCCACCTCCAGGACTTGTTTCTGCTCAGAGACTCCGGTCAGAAAGGCCGGGAGTAACAGCACCGTTCCCAGGAACCTCAGCAGGTCTGAACGATATCGCAGCATGCTCTGAGCAGCAGGGCAATACAGCCACACAGACATACACAGACATGGAAAAGATTTACTTCAGTCTCCTGGGGATGAACAAATCTACTCTTTTATTACATTAAAAGGATTACTTTATTACATTTTTGATTAGGTCTTTAAAATATGGCAATTGTAAGATATTGAAAGATTTTTTCATAATAACCAATGCTATTAACTCATGAAAAAGTCCCACATGTTGTAGAATACACACAGTGCACCTGTAGTTTGTGCCAGTAAGAGTAATCTCATTTGACCAACTGTAAATGCTGAATATGCTAAAGGGATCTTATTTTATTTGAAAAACATTTTAGAGAGAAAAACTGAATATTTGTTTTGAATAAAGTAATCCAAAGTAATCCAAAAGTATTCAGATTAGATTACTTTTATGTTTAATCCAATGAATTACGTTCCTAATTACAAATTGCAATTGCGTTACAATTGTATTCATTAACTGACTTCATTGCGAGGTAATCTGAAACAACCCTGCACATGTTTTCAATGATGTCATGATGAATATTTTGGAAAGGATGACTGATGTTGTCTCAAAAACGCCAAAACTTTACCCTCTGTAGAACTCAATGATTTGGTTATGAGCTCGGTTTAACGAACACTAACAAAAGCTGATCTCAGTGGACTCCCCTTGTCCAGTGATATGAAGTGCAATACAATACTTCTGCTAAATTCAGTTTTTGTTTAAACCAAAAAAGGTTTTGTGTTGACTCAGTTCTTTAAGTTTTGAGGCTCTACTTTGTGGCTGTGGGTTTGACAGAAAGGTGTTTTAAAGAGAATATTTTGTGAGGCTAATTAGTATATACAATATTCAAAAGATCTTATGCAAAAACATCACAAAATACAGCCTTAAAAATATCAATGAACAGCTCTTTAATGAAGTTTCAGGTTGCACTGTTGCACTTGATTTCATAACAATGTTCATTGTTTTTCTGTTTACGCAGTTTCTAATAAAGTCAGGGGTTCTGAACCTTATGTCATTTAATTAAGGCCCACTTCTGATTGTTACATTTCCACGGACCACCTTCCCAAATAAATGACAAAGAAAACCTAACTTGACAAACAAAGGAGAAAAAATTAACTGTTATTAAATTAGCTTTGTAAATGTAAGTTTAATGATGGCATCCCTTACACATCTAACTTCACTGGAAGACCTTTACTACCTCCAAGTATTGGTTGTATTAGTTCACATGTTGGTCACCTCAATCACCTGAGCACTGAGATCACCTTCTGTTGTACTGGAGCTCTGCAGCAAGCATAAACAGCCCTAATCCGGCTCTGACCAGACTGTGTGATTAAAAGGTTATTGTGCGTCAGCGCTGTACTCACAAAGCGAGAGCTGGAGGCGGACAGCAGATGTCCTGCCTGAGAAACACACAGAAACAATGCAACTGTGAATCATTGGAGTTTTTACAGGTACTAGTAACAAAACGCTATTTGATTGTATGTACACATGTGGCCACATAGGAGTGGAACAAAACAACAACTCACAGAGCGAGCAGACGAGGCAACTTGCCCTCCATCCTGAGAGAAACAGGTTGCCTTGATCATGAACATCCCAAGCTCCTGATTGGTCGGAGAATCGGGCATTTCCAGCTGCAGAGACATCCGATAGGCCTGGCCTAATGTCAGCACCTGAATATACATTTTAAAAAGATGACATTTGTGATAGAACATGAGTGTAGATAGATGCACACACTCATGTTCATACATACGTGTTGCTCATTCCTCATCAGAGAAATGTTGGCCACTGGATAAGAGCAGAACAAAGAGGCAGGAGAGTCACAGTTTGTCCTGCAGACACAAAATGTGAATGATTGAGTGAAAGTAAAAGCAGGAAAGAGAAAATCAAACACACAGAAACTACAGTCTGTGTTGTCCTGATGCAGCTGGACAAGACTTCACATACACACCTGTAGTAATAGTGCACTTGTGTGGAATAAGACGCATTGGGCATGTAAGAATAGTAGAAGCTGCCATATAAAAAGACTGAGATCCAGAGGAGCAGGAAGACAATAAAGACCACAATAAAGCCATGTATTATCCTCTGACGGGTGCGTGACATCCTCTTGACGACAGCATTCTGGAGCCGCAGCAACACGTGACCAATGAGGCCTGACGAATCTCCATCACCTCGTGGATTTTCTGGATCCATTAAATCTAAATAACAACAAACAATAAAGTAGATTAAAGATTTTGAAAACCAGGGTTTACCTGGAACAGCTGAAAAAAAACCACTGATATAAAAACAACATTAAAAGGTAAATGCAACCAGTTTTGTAAACTGCAGTAAGTTTTTTGTTGGAAATGATCTTTGGTATAATTCTTTCCAACTGGCGCTCAGTAACGTAACATCAGTTCTTCATGGTTCTCTCCTGCAACTTCGTTGGATGCTTGGATTGGCCTGTCTAATGTAATGAAAAAGTGTGGTTGATGATATTCTGATGTCATGAAGCTTAAGACACAAGCAGCACTTTGATAGTACTGAGAGCTGTGAAACCACTGAGTCTGATCTCAGTCACAAGCACAGGCCTTTCACATCAGATGACTGAAACAAACCGTGTCAACAGTCAACTAACTGTATTACATGTATCGAGAAGAAGCACTTAAGAAATGTATAATAATGTTGCTGGATTGATTCCATTTATCACTTTTCCTCAGGGGACATCAAGTGTCTGTTAAATTAAGCTGTTTATTTTCTTAGTTATGGAATATAACTAAGTACATTTACTCAAGTGATGTACAGATTTGAAAATTAATTGGCAACTATAATGGTCAAACATTTCATGGCTAGAGCTTCATAAATGTGAGGGTTTGATGCGTTTCCTTTTTTAATTATTGTTATATTAATGTTGTGTTTTGGACTATTGTGAAGGTGTTACAGCGCCATCTTTCTGCATTGAGTACTTTAACTTTGAACATTTTAGGTACATTTTCCTGATTATACTTGCTGGACATACTTTTACTTAAGTAACATTTCCAATGCAGGACTTCAGATGTAACAGAGTATTTTTGCAGTGTGGTATTAGTAAAGCAAAATGGAACAATAACTGCATTTCATTGCACAACCCTGTGTTGTACAATGAGAATAAATGATCCTTGCATCGTAGTACTTCCACTTAATGATATGAATGATTCATCCAACACTGCTGAAGTTTAACTGATATGTATTCATTAAAAGAGGGATTTGCTACTTGCTCAACACTTAAATATATACTGACATGAAGATTTTCAGATCAAGAGTTATGCTGGCAAGGATTATATTGTGGGAATACTAAAGCATTTTTAACTCCATTTTAAAATCTAATCTTTGTTTTATCTATTTGAAAGCCCCTGTGGTATCGAACAGCAACATGTCTGCAACAGTACTTGTCTTATAAAAAAGAAAAGAAAACCTCACCTCTGGTTTCTACTGGCCAGCTGTTAGGAAATCACTTCTCTTTCCCTGAAGTCTCTTTGTCCACAGCTTGATTCTGTCTGGATGAAATGTTGTGAACAGAACCCCCCCCCCAGATAACTTTAGTTGATAAAAAGCTGCCATTGGACGGGGTTTAGTCCGTCCCACACGATGAGAGATGCTGCTGCCAACTGGAACAAAGTTCTTATTGTTGAATAAGAACTTTGGGGCCAACTTTACTTCATACTACTAAAGCCCCAATATGTAGTTTATATTTTGTGGACAAAAAAATAATAAGGACATTACAGAAAATCAACGCTACTGGCGTGATTATCATAACTTACTGTAAGAATATAATAAGACTGCTTATATCTGCTTATTTTTTGTTTTGCAGATTGTTGAAAACTGACTGATACACTGGCTTCTATAGCAATGTTGGATGATAATTAGACCTCATGGGCAGTCTTTAGTTTGAGTTTATTCATTCCTTCTAGAGCTGCAATGATTAGTTGACTTATCAATTAGTCAATTGAAAGAAAAATAATAGCCAATTAAAATAATAATTGATTTGTCCTTAAAGTAATTCTTCATGCAAAAATTGCAGAAAATGTGGAGATTTTTCAGTTATTTCAGTTCATATAAAACTGAATATCTTTGGGGTTTGGACTCACAAAACAAGACATTTAAAGACATCCCCTTGGACCTTGAGAAACTGAAACATTTTCCCCTTTTTTCTGTAATTTTATAGACCAAACAATTAATTGTTTAATCTAGAAAATATTCGTTAGGCAAAACCCAGATTCCTTGTATTTTTGTATTTCTATAGCCAAATCCATACTTTTATGTTTAATTGCTGAATTGTTTATTGTATTGCTTTCGCGTCCCCCCCCCCCCCCCCATTAATGCAAAATGTTCTCCTGAACTCTAATTTCCCCAGAAATTACTCCTGATTTGGTGATTATGTGATTACGCCCCTAAATGCCAACATTTCTTTTATGTGTTTGTGTGAAGGTACCTGAAGTGAATATACACAGATTGCAGTTTACTTGGATAGACCTTGGTCTTACAAGGTTCTGCTAGCAAAGTAAAATGGACTATTTTAAGAGGTGGTATCAAATAGAAAATATCTGGATCTGGATCTTTATGATTCTGCATTGCATTTAGAAAGTCTTCATTCTAAATTGCCAAGCGATAAAAATCCCAATTTCCTCCTAGTATTTTGAAATCTATTTAGCTACTGTACAAGAACCTATGCAGTATTTTGGATGTTAAAAACAAGGGAAAATGCAGAAATACCTGTGACCTTGCCCAGGATAAGTGAATTAGAAAATGAATGGATGGATGGAAGTGCACATGCAAATGTTTTTGATAGATAGGAATACAAATTGTATTTAAAAAAAAAAAAAAGTTCATTAAAGATATTGGCAGGAAGGAGAAAAAATAAAAATAAAGACAACAAATAAATCTAAGACGGGCAAAAAAAGTAAAATAATCTCTCACCAGGAGAGGGAGACATTCTCTGGTGGAACAGAAGAAACCCGCCAAACATATCTTGCATCGTAGAAGAAGACGCTTTCGTCCAATCACACGCAGCCACTGGCGCGAACCGGAAATTTAATTTGACAAACGCGTTTGGAAAACTGCTAAAAGGTAATGTTGTAGTTATATTTCTCAAACATATATTTAAGTCACGTAACAACATGTTTATTAATGTATAAGAGGAATTGAGAAAACATGCTAATAGGACAAAAATCTTTAATAGATTAGGCTTACTGTTTATTTTAGGGAAAGTCTGCTGGTTGTTATTGTCAGCTTCTCATACAATCATTTTTATTGAGCCAAAGAAGATTATATATAGGCTACAGTCTATTGCTCCTTTCAATCCGAGACGGTTTAGAAATATATATAGTGTAGAGCATCTTTGTTTCCATCTATATGAAAAAAATATAAAATTATATTAGTGTGCATTCGCAGATATAAAACATGATATAAAATATATAGAATTGCATTTTGAGATTTGAAGTGTCAAAAAATAAGCAAATCAAATTAAAAGAGATGATCCCCCCCCCCCCCAAAATAAAATAAATAAAATAAGTTAAATAAAATAAGAAATTGACAAAAATAAAATAAATGTGTATACCAAATAAAAGACACAAAATAAATCTAAATCTAACAAGAGCAACATAACATCAGACAGTCAGGAACATTGACACCTTATGTTCTGAACAAACTGCCTGTGTACTGTAATTACAGTTGGTAAGATCACATTAACGTACAGTTACACCTAACCTAGGGTGACACCTGCAGTTAATAAATTATCATAGTTATTCTAATTTTGACAAAAGAAATACATCTCAGTTGGATCCAGCAGATACTTCACCTCTTATGCGTCTCAAATCACAGCAAGGAATTTTAAGTATAGTATACAAGAGTGTAGTTTTCTGTTATTCATGTGTTTTGTCTTCTTCTGTCTTCTGGTTGCAGGATGTCCTCTAACACCAGTGTTACTCGAGTTCTTGTGTCATCTGTGGGCGAGGCACAGCGAGTCCCAGTCCACCTCATGCCCTGTGAGATCGAACACAATGGGCCGGCCCAGGTGTCACAATACCTCACTGCTACCACAAAAGACTGCAAACTAGGTACACTCAGCCTCTCTAACAGTAGGCTAAAGCTGATTGTTACTGGTCTAATATTCATAAAAAAACAGCAGTGGAGATAAAACCCATAAAAATAATTACACAAATTATCAGATTTTATTCATTCTTTAAGATTCAGGAGAGCAGGAAAGTCATTAAGTTCCCAAAAGCTGCCTATATACTGGGGACCTTTTTTTAATTGGACACTCTAGTGAGGATAATATGTAAACATGACAAGCTTCCACTGGTTTTGAGCCATATATGCAGCTTCATCTTGTAAGAACTGGTCCCAATATGATACCTTTGTTTCTAAGGTAAAGGGGACTTGTATGCAGCTGTTAGACCTGACCAAGATTTTGGTGCTAATTATTACCTGTTGTTATTATTATTAATAATAATAATAATAATAATAATAATAAATCAAAACAGCATATGTATAATCCACAGATTTAAAAAAGTTTTTTTTCAAGTTTTATCCCACAGTTACAGCTTTTAGTCTCCAACAACATTCCTTTGTGCATTTTTCTCATTTCAGAGAAGACGGTGTCATTCAGAGGGCGTGGGTTGAAGGGGCAGGAGCTCAGCTGTCCAAATGGCTACACTGGCTTGGTGCTGAAAGAGATCAACAAGTCCGGCTCTGACCAAGAGGTAAACATCACTGATGTCATCTTTTACGTCACAAAAACTGGCGCTGACCAGAAGTCTGGGTCAGTCAAACATAAGGCATAAAATCAGATTTATTTATGTAGGTGAAGATTTTGTTACTATGTCTACATGATGGTAAATGATGTGTGTTCAGGACAGGACGGTGAAGGTATCCTCTGTGTTTGACAAGCTGACCTACTGGAACCTGGAGACGCCTCCGAACTCTGACGATACAGTTGTAATGGCGATGGATTGGCCAGAGTTGGCTGAGGCGGTGAGTTCTTTTGTTTTGTAGCTGACTTTAAAAAGGCTGCTCAATCAAAGACAATGCTAAGCTGTGTCAGAATCTGTACGACTCATATATACAATATTGTTCATTTAACATTTTATTTCTGGGATGCAAATTTGCTTTGTTGTGGCTCTGTGCTTTTTATTGTTTTTCTTCAGTCTAGCAAATACTGTCGACATCGACAAAAGCATCTACATTGACAATATTTTATTAGAATATAATTTGGAAACACAAGGATACTGACAGATGTTGACATTTTGTCTCTTGACAGATCCACGGACCAGTAGAAGACTGAACAGAGAGACAAAGCTTTGTGCCTAGAGGTGGCAGGTTGGTGTCACCTCTGTGAATGTTTGTTGATTACTGGCCACAGGCAGTGAAGGTAATGCTACGGGTTCAGTGCTATTCAGTTACTATTGCAGAATAATAAGTAACAGATGTTTTTATTTTTGTATATTTTCTTTTGCAGTCAAATAAAGAAAACTAAAAGATAGTGTTTACTGACCAGCCTGAGTAATTATGTGATTCACTGAAACAGCAATAGGTCCACATTGTTACTACAGAACAGTGTTTATTCACAAAGTAACATTTAGACTTTGCACACGATGATGTATCCAAAACTCTTGTTCGTATGTTAATACCAGTAACAATCAATTTTCATTAGTATATACAGAAATTGTAGCTCTAAAACATGTAAAATGGCACAGAACAAAAAATTCCAATGTGTCAAATGGTCTTTTAGGCACATTTAAAGTTGAATTTCTAAATAAAATTTTAACATTTAAAGAGAAGGCAGAATTACTGCATGTGTCAAAGAATGCTCGTACTGTATATTCTGTCATATTACAGGTGAAACGCTACAGAAGGAAAGGTCATATGGGCAATAAGAAAAGCCAAACACACTTATATCCTACTGCATGTAGGCTGGAAGTTTAGGTACCGTACAACTTTAAATGAACCTTGATGAAGAATGCCAAGCAAAGTCATAAGTTAGGACAAGAAAGCCACAGTGCTATGATAATCACACTACTGTATATAATGCTGGACAGCCAATGGAAATGCATACAATTCAATAAGTTTTTATGGCTGCTACTTTGATATTTCTGGGTCAGTTGCATCATTTAAAAATATTCCTAATCAAAGACCTTTTACTGAATTTTAAAGGAGATACGGAGATGAAGAAACAAGGCAAAGTAAAGGCCATTTGGCACAGCTGATTTTTTACTTAATCAGATATGCTGTATATATCTGCTAATGAACGGGCTTTATTAAAATTGATATAAGGAAAAGCTTGTATTACAAATCAGATTCTAATTTTAAAGTTTGCAGGTATTTGCTCTGATGGTTTCACCCTGTAAATAAAACATTGGGCCATACAATGCTACTACTATTAATCAATCAGTCAAACTTTGCTGGCACAGAGTCGCACACTGACAAAGCAGTCGTAAACATTACAACTCAATTAAAAACACAACAGCTTTCTCTTAACTGTGTTTTGAGATTAAATAGTCAGTGTACGTGTAGGAAGTCACAAAATTCATTGAAACATGATTGAACATCTGAATCTTACAACAGTTAAGTTTTTGATAATTTTTATACCCATACGAATGTATGCA
Organism: Cottoperca gobio; assembly: GCF_900634415.1. Classification (NCBI taxonomy): domain Eukaryota; kingdom Metazoa; phylum Chordata; class Actinopteri; order Perciformes; family Bovichtidae; genus Cottoperca; species Cottoperca gobio. The sequence continues at coordinate 10,092,607 of NC_041364.1, forward strand.
ACATGTATTAAAAAATGTAAAACCTAAAAATGCCTTTTAAAATGTTCTTTTATAAATGTTTTAAGGAGACAACGGTCATACATGAACATAAAGCGTGTTAGTTTGATGAATGATGATGCTGATATCCCTGCCACATCGCTGGTGTTTATTCGGTGTATGAGTTCTTGTATTTCTGTACTTATGGGGCTCAAAATTTGTCTGGGAACCAGACGGATCTGCAAGCTCATGTTTTATTCGCTCCGATTTGTACAGTTTTCCAGCAACTTGAGATCTGCCGGCCAATCACAACCAGTTATTTAATATGGGGAGAGTTTGAGTCGAAGACCTTAAAGAGGAGCGGCGTTTAAGCATTTTCAAAAACAACTAAGATTGCTGCAGCTGAACTTTCTGTTGAAGTCGCTATATTTGCTCTCGGTATATTTTCGCTAAAAGAACAACCAACTGCATTTTTTCGAGAAGTAAGATGCGTTTGCTGTACTTCTGACAATATAGCAAAAGTTTCATTTACCACCTCATAAAATACCAGCTCATCTCTGCACAGTGAAGTCCGTTTACATTTCTCGTCGCTCAGCGGCTTTGAGGTCTTGAAAAACGCTATATAAATTAAATATATTATTATTATTATTATTATTTTAGTCCCTCCTTTCTTATATGCTGTGATTGGCCATCTACACCGCTCAGCGCTACGACACATTGATAACCCGTTGATAACACCCCTTGGAAATCTGAAATGAACTGAGAGGCTAATTCACATTTGCGATTTGTTCTGGCAATGTCAGGCTAGATCAAATGTCCTCAGTAGAATAAAAAGCATGGGTGTCTGCTGGGTGCAAATATAAAAATATAAGTATTGTGATAGACATTTTTCACAATTTCTCTGACATTAATTAATTAAGAAAATAACCAACAAATGAATTAGTTGCAGATCTGCATGATTTCGGTTTAAATGTAGAATTATAAGTACAGAAGTACAATAGTGTGTGTCTTTGTGTGTTAGCTAAGAGGTGGTGGTTGTGGTGGCAGGGAGGGCTCCATGTCTGCCTTGCTGCGTTTGGCTGGCAATGTGTGGTCATGAGCTTTGCGTATGTGTCTGTACAGGTCGCCTGACTGTGTGTAGCTCCGGTAGCAGTAGCGACACTCATAAGGACGTTCGCGTGTGTGCACGATGGCGTGGCGCCTTAATGTGTATGTACAAGAGAAAGTCTTTCCACAGACTCCACATGTGGGGACGTCCTCTACAAAGTTCCCCATAGCGTCCTGGAAGTCCTGGAAGTAGGCAGGATGGTCTGAATGCTGCTGAGCTGTGGATGGAGGAATGAGGGCAAAGGAGGAAGTGTCCTGGGAGGAAGGGCCGGCACCAGAGGAGGAAGAGGAGGGAGAGAGGGGGAAGGAGTAGTCATTTGAATGGGAGGTCATTTGTAAGAGGCCCTGCGGGTTGCAGGCGAGAAACTGAGGGCTGTGTAGCTCCTCTTCTTCCTCATACTCATCGTCTACTTCCATCACTGGTTCCCTCTCGCTGCTTTCCTCTTTCTCCTCCTCTAGCTCTTCGTCAGATATAACTATGGCCTCCACTTTGATGTTCACATTCTCTCCATCATTGTTGTTTGTCCTCACTCTGCCCATAAGAGGCTGAGATCTTTCATTTTGTCTGGTGGGTAAAGCTCCTATATTCCCCTCAGGTCCTTTAGGTGACTGGGTCTGAGGAGCCGAGTGGAAGTCCAAGTTTTGGCGTTGGAGCGACACAGCGTTCTGGATTCGAATCTGGGGAAGTGCACGCTGTGGTGGCAAGTGTGTCGGGTTTTGCGAGGTTCGTGCTGATGCTTGGATTAACATTACCATCTGTTGTTCTCTGCCTAATGTACCTCTGTGTTCAGCCTCTGAGGGTTTCCTTACAGAGTCATCACGTGCCAGTCGGGGTACTTCTTGTTGGGGGCTGGGGGAGAGGCTCGGTCCTGACTGGGAATAAGCAACCACTGACTGACCGCCAGCCTGGCTCACTGGCACCAGGAAGGAAGAAGAAGATGAGGGCTGCTGGTTACTGCTGTGGCTGGTGAAAGAAAGAAAGGAAGATATACTGTAAACAGTAGAGATGCACCTTTCGATCGGCCACCGATCGAAATCGAGATCAGTCTCGTATATCAGAATTTTTGCCGGTCAAATTTACACATGTGTGCCACATGATGGTTTTACGTTGCTGTACAGCGGATCAGTACAGCTACACACGCACATCACACACACGGTGACAGTACACAGTACAGCCAAACACACACATTATGTCTTCAGTGTGGGAGTTCTTCAGTACGAGTAAAGAAGACATAAAGCTCACAATTTGTAACACCTGTAACTCCAAAATAAGCTGTGGAGGAACAACCTTAAAAGCAAGGAGTTGACAACAAAAAGATCCTGTAACTTGATGCAGTTGTAAGGGAAAATGTAAGTTATTACAATGTTTTATTATCAGCATACATTAGTAAAAAAAATGTTTTGTGTATGCTGAGTTGTAGTTCTTAGAAAGAAAGACAATCGGAAATATGAAAAAAATCAGAATCAGCAGGTCACACCTTTAAAAAAAAAACTAAAAACAAAACAGAATCAGTCAAGAAAATTGCAATCAGGGCATCTCTGTTAACCAACTTAAAAATCCTAAAAATTACCGTCAGTACACGGAGCACCATCCTTTATTTTTACCTGTATGTCTCAGTGGTACTGCAAGGGCTGCAGAGTGCTGACCCCTCTCTGTGACCTCCAGACCCTAACCTGACGTGACCTCCCGCGGTAGACCGGCCTGTGAGGAGTCCCTGCACCAGCTCTCTGCTTGGGCGCAGAGGAGGGGCGTCCATGCCTGGCTGCGTTGTATCCGCGATGTCAGGGCTCAGAGGAGTCTGAACTTGTGCTTCTGACCCCGCCCCAGTCCTCCTCTCAGACTTCACAGACTCCAACTGACTCCTCTCTGCCATTGTAGATAAAGATGAGAATGGTGCTGCCATGGCGACTGGATTCAAGTGATCTCCTGCCATGGCCACCACTGGCTCAGCTCCACCGTCACCTCCACCCTCTCTCCCTGTCTCTATTGCCCTTCTCGCTCCAGCGCTCTCTTCAGATCGAGTGCTGTCTGCCTCAGCCAGTGGCCCCCGTCTCTGAAGTCGCTTCTTGCAGACTCTCACCACCTCGTTCATGTGCAGAAAGCTTGCAGCTGCCAATATGTCCTCCACTGGTAGAGACTCGCCCAGCTGTAGCACGCCTTCATAGACAAAGTCCAAGAGCAAGCCAAATGCAGCAGCCGTAACAATGTCGCTGTCGAGAGTGACAGAGCTGCTGGTGCCGTTTCCACCGATGACCCCTGGAGAGTCTGAGTAGAACATGTGGAAAAAAGGTGAGCAGGAGGCCAAAACTGCCCTGTGAGCCAGGAAATGGGATGAGCCCACCAGGACGGTGCAGTCACAGAGGAAGCCCCGCTGGCGCTGGGAACGCAGCGCTGACAGCAGCTGCTGGGAATGCTGGGGGAACTCCATCACCTGAAAAACAAAGACGAGAGGAACTGTAATAAATCACGACAGACAGCTCTGTGGTCAGCTGCATAGACTTGATCTTAAAAAGTATTTTTTGGCAGTTATTTTGTGACTTCTTTGGAAAATAACGACTTTGTAAATTTAACATTCAGCCATCTCTCTTGGAAAAATATTCATAAAAAGGGTCAGTTCATCTAAATGACGAAAAAACATGTGTTCCCACTTAACACTTAAAAGCATATAACCATATGTTCATAGTTTTCAATTGCCGACTAACTGAACTGAATTTGAACTTCCGTTTAAATGTTAAAGAAATTAGTCGTTAGGACCATACCTAATTAAATCCAGCAATGCTCAATTATTTTCTAGCAGCAAGGTAATGGAGAAACAAAATACCCTCTCCATGCTTTGTACCACTCCACTGCTTGTTGTTACTGTTAAGTTTATATGGAAGATAGCCCACTAGAACGGTCGCAATGGCAACGGTACACAACAAAATGAACACTGGGACACCTTAAAATGTTTATTGTAATCCATCTGTTGCTAGCCATTCAGCTAACCTAGCTGAACTAGCAAGTAAATAGTTTCAACATAAAACTAAAAGAAAAAATAGTTTAGGGGACACGTTGTAAAATAAACATTTGAACACAAAAAGTAGCAGACTTACGGAAAGTACTGCTTCTTTCTCTTGTTGATGTTTATTGACAATTCAGTCATCCCTAACGTTTCTAACGTTAGGTTTCCATGGTGACCTGCACGAAGTCTTCAGTCCACTGGCAGCTTCGTCTTCATTTGTAACAGTATGTCCAAAGAAGACAGCTAAGGGCATGCATGAGAGAAAAACAAACAGGGCAAACAGCATGAAATGCATTATAGAAAACCCAAATTGTCCCAAATAACAATATTGTCCTGGTAGAAAACGGGCAGCTCCAGCTCAACTATGCTAACATTAGTTAGCCAACTTAGCCTCTGTGTAAAATCCAGCAACGGGAGCTGTAGTAACTGCAGTTTTTTAGTTTTTGTTTTGATACATCTGCACGAGTTGTGAGGTACCGTGAAATGGCCAGCTTACATTCAGAGTTGCGATATTTTTCGTGGATATGTTGAATATTTTTTTACCTGCTGCTGCTGTCTGCCTGATGTTTTCTTCCAGGACAGAATGCAGCTCTTCTTCTGTGGTGCCGCCCATGACACTAGCGCCACCCGCCCGGCCGCCACGACAGTGCCACCTATAAGCGAATAACGAGAATAAACAGGAAGTGAAAAGCTGCACGTTTGTTTACAGGAGTTTACCGACAACAAGTGTGATCCTGTGGTATTCCCTGAATTAAAATCAGTACCATATATCCGGCAGCTTTAAATAATGGTTTGAATATCTGAGCTGCCAGCATTTAAATGAACAGTGAAAGAGGAAGAAGCGGAGGAAGAGGAGGCAGAGGAAGGAGAGGAAACCGTGGGGGAGAGGTGAGAGATTGTAGCCCTTGAACTGGGATATTGCCCCATCCCTTTAATAGTTCAGAGATTCTTGATACACCTATATTGGCTATCATGGCAGGCAATATGAATGGTTATTTATGGTAAAGTCAGTGATAAAGTCCTATATTTAAAGTCCAGAGCTATACTTATATCTTAATAGTAGTGTGTGTGTCTGCTATGAACAGGGTTGGGTCAGATCATTTTGAAATGTAGTCAGTTACTGAATACAAACTAAATGGCTATGTTTGCAATTAGTAACCTAATCCATTGAATAACAAAAATATGTAATGTTATTGATTACTTCAAAATCAAGCATTGGAAATATTGCACCTTATACTGTACAAACAAATGGACCTAGCCACAAAATTGAGTTCCACACATATTCTTTTTCTCTTTAAACATCACATTTTCAATGCTGATAAAAATTCCTTGAGCATATCAAATCAAATTATCTTTTCAAATGAGTACTGGCACAAATTACATTATTGTGTGTATTCTAAACATTTGGGATGCTGTTTCTTCTATATAAATTATTTTGCTAATTTGTTTAAATCAAAGGCCACCCTTTATGTCAGACATGCTTTTCATGAGTTAATAGCATTGGTTATCATAAAATTGCAATGTCAAAAATGTTAGCAATTAATCCTAACCAATGTAACTATAATCTAACTGCACATTGTTTAACATTTAATCTAGATTGATTAGTTACTTATTTTTGGAAATCTGATTATGTAATCCCAATTACATGTAGTCCGTTACTACCCAACCCTGACTATTACTGATGCCTTCTCCCCTACCAGGACAGAGATGTCCGCCTGTCTAAATCCATGTCTTATGCTCTTCGCCATGGAGCCAACCAGATGGGTCTTAAAATGAGTTCAGGTGAGCTGTGTCCTTTCACTCATATGGTCACAGTTTCTGATACAACTAACTTTGATAGCAAGTATGCATTTAAGATTTATTTTTCCATAAAATATTTCAACAGATTATTTCCTATGATCATCTTTCTCTCTCGGCCTGGTTCAAACAGACATAACAGAAGGGAAAGCTGAACATAGGATACCTTAAAATGTGACCGTATTTATTATATTTTAGGAATAAATCATGTTTGCCCACTCGACAGGTGCGTCACACATGCTTTACATTGAGGATCCATTTGGATTAAGATCCATAGTAAAAGTACCTAATTATAATTAAGTACAAAAAAGAAAATCCATTGTGGAAATGTGACCATAGTCAACTCTGATCCTCATAGATGGGTTCATGTTTGTGGAGGAACTCCTGGCTCACCCGCAGTTCAGCTCATACTCATTGGAAGACGTCGAAAGAGTCGTGGCCACAAATGACAAACAGCGCTTTAAACTTCGCCCCCAGCTGGAGGACGGCCGTCTGCAGATTCGAGCCAGTCAGGGCCATTCAGTACAAGTATGGGCAAACCAGCAAACCAGCATGCCAGGATGTCTTATCCCCCTAGGTGGATGCTGTATTCAGTATATACATTTAATTTACACCATAATTGCTTTTAGATAGATTTAGTGGACCAGCTAACTTCAATTTCAATAACTTCAATTTACTTTCTTTAGATGGAAAATGAACTCTGGGAGATCCCTTAACAGCTCAAAACACAATCCCATGGTGTTCCACAGAGTGCATACAAATGTAATAAACCAATTTACACCAGGTTATTTGATTATGTTATTCCTCATTTGTTGCAAAGATTGACATGTCAGCAGAACTTAAGATGTAATTTTGATCCTGCTCCCTAAAATATTTTAACAACAACAATATCATCCCATTAAGAATTTTCTTAAGAGGCAGGTTAGTTCACTTCTGTGTATTAGAACTTAATCTGATTTAAAGCCGATTGCTGTGGTCAGGTAATGGATTTGGAGATGAAACCGGTCCTGGGTGGTTCTCCAGACTGCCCTGTCGAGGCCGTTCATGGCTCCTACCTCCGCAACTGGAGCTCCATCCAGCAGCAGGGCCTGAGCCGCATGAGGAGGACACACATCCACCTGGCACCAGGCCTGCCAGGGGAGGAAGGCGTCATCAGCGGTAAACAGTTTTTTGTGTGTGTGTGTGTGTGTGTGTGTGTGTGTGTGTGTGTGTGACACACTATATTCTATTATATTAATACAGACAAAAACTGATCATATTTTAGCCTGGTGTATACTGTTTATATAGACGTGTTGACTTTATTTTATGTACCTCCTATTATTTATTTATGTTACTTTTTAAAGTTTACTTATTTGAATTTATTTCTGTCCTAGTGTTGCTGCAACAACCGAATTTCCCGCTGGAGATCAATAAAGGTGTATCTTAATCTTAATCCTAATTTTCCCACCAGGCATGAGGAAAGACTGTGATCTAGCCGTGTATATTGACGTCCCCAAAGCTCTCGCTGGTAAACTCAACCACTAATGACTGCTAATATGCCAATATGCTTGTTTCAGTCTTTATGTTTGTGCAATAATCTCTTTTACATGTGTTTTATGTATCTGTACACAGACGGTATAGAGTTCTTCTGGTCAGATAACGGTGTGTTGCTGACTCCAGGCGATGCAGAGGGAAAACTTCTCCCTAAATACTTCAGCCGAGCCTTAAGTCTGAGACCAACAAGTAAGAATCACATTGATGCATTCAATTTAGATTATTTTAAAACTTGGATTGAGGGCCATTTACTTCACTAAAGTCACTTTTGTCCTGTGTTTCAGGGAGCATCCTACCCCTGCAGTAGCTTCAGAGGATACTGCACTCATCATGGTTGGTTGATGCTTATGCTAGTTCCCTTGGTAACACCTGTGTCATTATTGAAAGGATTAGGACGGCTTTAAGGAAGCATACTTTATTCTTACATGCCAATTCAATCAATCTGGCAAATGTCACTTTATTTATAAGTATAGATGCTTTGTTTTCTCCATTGCATTGTAACTGCTAAATGAAGTATGGCACACATCGACTACCAAGATAATTTCTCCATGCAGTTGTAAAATATATAAGCTTGGTTACAAACAGACTGCAGGCAACAACCAGCTGGGCCTCTAAATGTCTTTTAGGGACATTTTTAAATTTGTGGTTTGTCACGTCGGAAAGCAGAGGATACAGACACTGTGGTTTTAGTTAACGGACTACTGTAACAGTCATGTGAGATATGGACACACACACACTGCATGTGAGGGGAGATAAATAGTTAAAAGCTTCCTGTGTAGGAAACAACAGAAATTACCTCCTCATGTCACAACCATGAGGAGTGAAGACAACAGGATGAAAAGTAAATTGCTGTATTTATTTTAATAAATGTTTATTTGGGGAAACAATTCATAATAGCATGTGTTTTTCTCAACAAGTTACTTCTTGGCAGTGATATTGTGGTTGCTGGCAATAAGTCTGCAGCTCGGCACAAAGCAATATTTTGTATCCAGAGCGACAGGAAGTCAGGATACTGTGATGCAAAACAGAAAAGTTGTTGCTGGCTGATGCAACGGTTGATTTTATATTTCCATGATGTTTGGTTGTAAAGCGTGCTTATCCTGGACCTGATGTCCTGGTGCCCAGCAGCAGTCCATCCTGAAGTAAAGGGGAAGTCAGCATGAGAAGCAAACGGATATTTGAACATGCTGTCCATCCACTGATGTGTGTGTGTGTGAGTGTGGAGCAAAGGCTATATATGGATGGATTGACAATGTGGGTTGTAACACATTTACACATGAACAGAATCGTATTTTGCCCATTTGTTGTATAGTTCTAATGTTTATTTTCTATTCAACATGATTTTCCACTGTTGAGACACACTAGATATCTGATTTGTTTTGTATGTTTTAGTCTTAGAGAGCTTCGTGGCCGCCGGTCAGCTTGTGGAAAAGCTCCTCATTGAGCGTGTCGCTCTTCGCACGACTGCGTGTTGACATGAAAATGTAGCCTCCAATAAACTCGTGAACGATTTTGCAGTCAGCAGTCACGCAGGCAAAAGCAATGTTGATGTTGCCTTCAAACTCTATGGCCACCTGGAGGAGTCAGAAACACACAAAATAAATAAAAATAAGAGCAGATATGAGATTCCTTTAAGATGAAAGCTGAATTTTGCCTGTTAAATAAAATGTTGCACTCGTGAAATTACAGACAATGCAAAAATACAATTACATTACGGGTTCATTTAAAAGTTCCAGAAGAACTGTAACTCTTTTTATTACGGGTAGTGTTAATGAGGCCACTCTCCTACATTGGCAGAATTTTGCCTTACTTAAATTGGACTGTTTTGATCTTGTGTTAAGTTATCACAAATAGCTTTTAGATAAGATTGTATAAGATATCCTATAAGCAGTTGAAACACTCATGGGAAAACCTTAGCTAAATTTAGGTAATTCAGTACCACATATTCCTGCAATCAAAAGTCTGAGATGTTGGGCTCAACAATTAATTGTAATTTTATCAAAATCGCAGAATGGACTGGTGCATTATCCAAAACGCAGGAGGCGCAATATTTGTTAATTGCAAAATATGTCAAAATGATCATTCCCTCCAATATTGTGAGTCAAAATAAATTGCAATTAGATATTTTGTCTAAATTGTTTAGCCCTGCTCCCTCAGACATAAGGTGGATGAAAGCATTACAGCACCTGTCGTATGTCCCAGTTGACATTCCACTGCTTCATGTTGTTGTAGCGCCAGGTCTTCACCACATCACCCACGGCCAGGTCGATACGGATCAGACGGTTGGGAGCAATGCCCAGTACCTCATCTTTTCGACTGCCCTTAAACCTGAAAGGCAAAAACTATCATCAGCTTGCTTTCTCTAAAAATCTTGCTGAGACAAAAGTCAAGCTTTAATCCTCAAAAACTTTGCGACAATTGTTGTGGATCTTTTCCTGCTTTACTCTGGTTGACAGGAATTTAAAATCTCAATTTATCCCTATGGAAGGTTTAATGATTTCAGATCTAAAGGCCCTGTCACACATATCCGTATGGCGGAAACGTATACGAAAATAGCTCACAATTTGTCAGTCCAAATACGTCCAACTTGTCATCGGATCGGATCGGAAAAGTGAACATATACAGATATGCATGTCTAACCTATTGATAGCGCATCACTTACTTATACAAAATGTATCTGACGAATACCCAACAAATGCATAACGTATACAAAATATCGGCAATACGCTGGTGTACGCTGGTGAAGGTAAGGCATAAGTAGTATTCGTTAAGAGCTCACTGTGTTACGCTGGGGTGCGTTGTTGCACGCTGATGTTTGGAGCATGTTCAAAATTACCGCATGTACCCGACGTGTGCTTCATAAGTTACATTACGTTAGACATACGTGAATACAGTATGTGAATACCTACGTGAATACAGTACGTGAATAGAGGTACGTTAGATATAGGCTACGTCGGCTGACGGTGAACCCTACAGCCAATTTATTGATAACGAGTGGATACCCTATTCCTACCCTATGTTAAGATGATGCCTGACGACAGAGTAACTTATTAAACGTGTTTCTACAGTACAGCTAGCGTTTTGGGAGCTTATTGGGGTATGAATATAGTATGTACGGTCCCTGTGAGTAGCTCATCCTCACTTCTTCACAGCACGTCTTGATGAATACATCAACCCATCATTAACCCAGCATCAGAGAGCATGGAGGATGCTGAGAGGCTGCGACAAGAGTACATTCTAGCCGTTCTCCAGCATCAGCATGACGTGAACCAAATGGCACTTTTCCAGCTCCGTTGGCCAGACGCTCTGATATGTTTTGTATAAGTAAGTGATACGCTATCAATAGGTTTGACACACGTATAGTAATTTGTTATATATTCGTTATGTATACGTCAGCTACAACACCGCTGTGGAAAGGTTGGACGTATTTGGACTCTGACAAATTTTTAGCTAATTTTCATATGCGCCGGCATATGTTTCTGCCATACAGAACTGTGTGACAGGGCCTTTAGTTGGCTTTATTTTCTTGGCCTTAAATGCAGTTTTTCTTAAAGTACCACTGCTTGTGAGTGCTGCTTTGTTCTTAATAGACTCATGACTTTAGCAGTAATCTCTCTATTCTGACAAAATTTAATAAATTCAGAAAAGTTTTTAATTGAACATCAAACTTTACCTGACAACGACGTATGATAGCCCAAAGTCGGGCAAGGCTTGCCAGATCTGCAGGAAGCGCATCACTGCATCTGTCAGTGAGAGTTGAGCCACGTTCTGGTATGCGTCCAGGATACGAGGGGCCAGCTGGAGGAGCAGGCAAGGGGTAAAAGGTTGGATGTAATTATATTTTTGCTGACTCATGCACAAAGTGGGCAAGAGGTTCAGCTTCGGAATTGTTCAGTTATCGCAATTGTTCAAAATCATGCCGCTGTGCAGAAATTAAAGGTACACATTCAAGGATTAAAGCAGTACGTCCGTTTACAAACTCTCGTACAACTCGATCAGTATAATCCAATCCAGTCATATGCTCACCAAACACATTTATTTTTGCTAAAACCTCACTTTTTAAAACACTCCTACATAAACAGTGGTGGCCGGACGAGCATGCAAGCATGAGAAAATGTCCATATGTTTGTGAAGTAGTGAGCATAGGACTGGATAAATGAGTGAGAGTTTGTAAACAGATATTTTGATATAGTTTAGCTGTTGTTAACTTCAATTCCTCCAGAATTTTCTAAAAAGAAATTATTCTTTGTTCACAGTGAAAGCATGCGAGAGTTAAGGTAACACAGGGCTAGTTATTGATATACACAAATGATCGTTTGGGAGGTACAGTATTCCTTTAAGTTATTTCAGTTGGTGATTTGGCCCGTCGCTAATTGTCAAACTGTAAATGAGATCAGAAGTTTCTCCTCTCTTGTACCTGTTTGGCTTTGTACTTCTTATGGTAGCGTGGCGACACCAGACTGTGAGTATTAATGATTTCATCGGTGGCAGCTGCGTTGCCGTGGGAACCGGACCTGGTCTTTTGCATAGCCAGGAAGGAGCGGATGCTCTCGATCTCACTTTGGAAACTGCTGTCGGCCAGACTTTTGCCTTTGGAGGCCAGTCGACACGCAGCCATCCACTGAGCATACTGCTGCTCCTGGAGGGCGAGAGACAACCACACAGAGCAGAGAGGGAGAGAGTAAGGTGGATAGTAAAAAAGGATTAATTGTAATCGGATTAGGTAATCAGATTATAAAAATAAGTAACTATAATCAACCCAGATTTCATTTGAAAAAATGTGCAATTAGATTATAGTTACATTGTCAAGGATTACCTGATTACATTTTTGATTATATATTTAAAGTATGACAATTACTATTTGTGTAAGGGTAATTTCATTAGAACAACTGTAAATGCTGAATACGCGAAATTATTTTAGTTTTCATTTAAAATGTAGAGAAAAATAATATTTGTAAATCTAAAGGTACAATATTTCTAATGTCTGATTTTTAAGTAATACAAAAGTATTCAGTTGATATTATATTTTTGTAATTTAATGGATTACTATACTGATTACAAAATTTGTCATCTAATTTAGATTTAGTAACTAACTAGATGTCAAAATAATTGGACTCAACCCTGTTCATGACGTTGGGGTCAGAGGTGAGATAATGAGACAAAGATGAAGGTGTTGAAAGAGGCTGTGAAATTGTCAGGATATCACACAGAGGTGTGTGTGTGTGTGTGTGTGTGTGTCTCTGTGTGTGTGTGTGTGTGTGTGTGTCTGTGTCCTCACGTTTTCACAGCGCAGATAAACCTCGTTCATACCCTCAGGCGCTGGTATCAGGAGTCTGATTAGGAACTTCTGTGCTGTCACGTTAACGTCCGGAACCACCTCACATCCTGTGTGCAGGATAAATATCAAACCAATGCCCAATACTGCAATTTGACATTTTCGGCTTTGACAGACTTCCATGACATATTGAGTATATGGTCCACCCCTGAGCCTGCTGAGTCATACTCACAGTTAATTTTATGTATTTACGTTGTCATCCGCTTTTTTTTTGTTATGCTTAATTTCTTCTTTGAGCCCAGAATTATTTTTAACATAAGCCCTTAAGTGGTTTATAGTACTGATCTAGGATTATCAGTGACCCCATTACCTTCTCACAGACAGAGGAGGGAAACAGACTTGAAAGCAGCACTCTCACTTTTTAATCATATATGTGTATAGCTGTGTGTGTGTTGATGTTTCCTTGTAAACATGACATTAAACTGCAGAATGTGGTCCAATTTCCAAGCAGTTATGTTACACAGAGGTTAATAAACAGGTTGCTTAAGTAGGACTGCTTCCTTATCAGACTCTAATTTGTACATACTTATTGATAACTGATGATAAGTTATTGGTAACATAGTAGAAAAATATCCTAATAATGTAAAATACAATAATATATTCAATACCTTTGAGGTTAATCTGTTGAATGGGCTCTCCGATGCTCTCCTCTTTGCTCTTGAAGTAAGAGATGGCGGTATCCTGGAACTTGAACCAGTACTGCTTATATGCCTTCAGAGTCAGCCTCTTTGGCCTGAAACACACAATCACATTGCTCATGTCATCTACTCGCATTGGTTAGAAAATGGAAAAATATATGTTTTTTGGTCTATTTTAACACACATCACATCTAAGAAAGAAGAGGCAAACATCTGTAAAATCCACTGAAGACCCGGCAATTCATTTGTGTCCTCTGTTGGGAGCATGGCACCGAGGCCTTTGATTCAAACACCGTGAATGCAGTTTATTTCAGTCCTAATGTAAAAAGTGCATCCTGGGCTTTCTGGTGATGTAACACACATGGGGGTGCAGACAACAGAGCACATCTTATGTCTTTTCAAAAATCTTGGGAATTGCAGCAAGAACATTTCATGGCGGGTAAGGGAGGCAATCAGACAACAACCAAGGCCTTCTGCGGGAATTTGAAGGCATTTCCTACACCTGGTGGTGCAAAAGGTCTTCCATGGAATATGCATTTGACAATTTATTTACATGTTGAATAAAAAACATCTACAAACACAAGAAAATGTATTATTGTATCATTATCAAATCATGCCTTGTATTTGACTTTTTGAGGAAAAGATTGACTCGATGTCCACTACAAGGCACATGTTATAAAATTAATTTTAAAATCTAAATGTTTTCTTCCGGGTCTCAGGAGGACATAGGCTATGCCGATGCCGATGGGTAGTTGTAAAATGACCTCACCTGAATAACTTCAGATAGTCGTTGAGTTCTGGTGCAGTCATGTTTTCCTGGATGAAAGACAAATATGTTTTTCAGTGGATAAAATAATACTCTTCTCTTGCCTTTACCAAATGCATTGTTTTGTTCCAAAAGACCTGTGGCATGTCGAAGACTAAAACAATTACAGTCCCTTAAAATCATTACATCAATAACTTACATTTTTGCACATCTGAAATAATGAGATAAAAAAAAAATGCAATTGCAGTTGAGGTTTTAAAAATAATTAATTTGTTTAGTTATTGTCTGCTCCTTCTGTCAGGATTAAGATGGGACAACTTCACCATAATCCCGACAGCAAATGACTCTCAGTGACAGACGAGTACATCCAATATGTCTGACCAGCATCTCGGACGCAGAGCTGCTCTCTCCCTCCATCTTGACCTCCAGGGACTGCAGGGCAGACTCCAGGTCGTCCATGGCTGCACTGGAGCTCAGCATCTGGGACTCCAACTGAGACACCTTACTGATGTGGTACTACAGGAGTTTGAATGTAAGAGAGGAGAGCAGAGGTGGAATGTAACTAAGTACATTTACTAGTACTGTACTCAAACACAATTTTGAGGTACTTTAATTGAGTATTTTCTCATGCCACTTTCTACTTCTACTCTACTACATTTGAGAGAGAAATATTGCACTTTTTACTCAACTAAATGTATCTGACAGTTTAACTGTAAGAGCAACTTCTTTGATTTTCATACATTTCAGGGTTCCAACTTCTCAAATTGTTGTTTTCCTTTTAAATGTTTTATTCCTTTTAAATGTGTCGGATTCGGACACCGTGCCGCTGCGGCAAAGACCTTCTTATATAGCTTGCCCGCGCTACAAGGTGGGCTACTGGGGCGCAACCTTTTTTAATGCAAGTAAGTTAAGCATGAACTGCAGAAATGCATTAATTTGACTCGTAAAAAGTGTATTATTATATCAAACAAAATTTAAAACCTTTAATAGTTATATTTCATTGGAAATATTTGTACGTAAATATGGGTGACATTTAAAGAGATACATGAGGGAATTGCCCTTTCTGTATTATTTTTTTTTTTTACATTTAGCTTTTTTTTTATGTTTCCATGCTTCCCCTGTTGAAACACATATTCCCTCTTCGACAGCAGTGTTTTCTACCTGTAGAGCTCCAAACAGCATCATCTCCTCCTCGGTGCAGTCGATGTCCTCCAGCAGGATGGCCCAGCGTGCCTGCTCATACAGCTGGTTCAGACGCACAACATCGTACTGCACGGCCAGAGAAAAATAAGAGTCCAATCAACAGAGGAATGCAATGGCAAACACACTTACTATAACTATAAAAACAACATGTACACACACACACACACACACACACACACACACACACACACACACACACACACACACACACACACACACACAAACCTTGGGTTCTATGTCATAGAAGGCAAAGTATTTGAAACGAAGCCAGATTCTGTCATTTTCTTGGATACCTTGCTGTATGAGACAGCGGGATGAGTCCAACCACCTGAGAGGGAAAGAGAATAAGTATATGACCATTGCAAACATACAATCACAAGCAGAAAAAACAATCATTGTATCTGAGCGCTACTTTCTTGACGTTTCAACATGAATAAATAAGTCACTAACTATGAGATTGCATAAACATTTTGTTTTAAGTACAACATCAAAAATAAACAATTAAAAAACAAAACAGCCAACAGTGATACATACATATTTATAATGTATATTTTATATCAAACATATACATATGTATATAAAGACATATTTTCCATTTGACAAATTTCTGTTCATGACTATCACTAAGTTAATCTGTATTTGTTTTATTTTATGTTTCTAATTGTCGTGTTTTTAATACATTGTGTTTTATGCTTGTACAAGCAGTTCAAGTTTCATTTTTATTAATTTTTTAAAGCCAAATGTCTTGATGAAGATGTGAGTGTTCTCACTGTAGCTGAAAGGACAGTGCTTCGAGCCTGAAACCCTTCAAACAGTACTAAATGTAATACAATGATAGGCCACAGTTAGTAATATCTTTATAGATGAACATGCATATAAGATTTAACAGGTTTAAACTCCAGACTTTTTAAGCTTTGGCAGCTGCTTATTCTAACTAGTTCCTGATAATTAGTTTAATTAGCTAAATGCCACTCCCCTACCATTATTTATTCAACTCATTTAACTGAATTAATTAATTCACCCCCTCGCATTTGGGGCTGATTACTTAACTTGTTTGCAATGTGTAACAGCAAACAATGAAATTGGACATTAAACAGACAACTACATTCAAAAAAATCTATTTAACCCATCTAGTGTTAAGCTGCCTTCACATGACCAGCAGTAAAACCGCTCTGCACTGGTTTTGCAATTGTTTTCCTAGGCAGAGGCTTGGCGTGGGGCACCGCTCAAAATTGGCATTGAGATAACAGCTATATGTGACCTAGCCAGAAGCAACACAGGCAAGCAGGGGAGGTAGTCATAGAAGAGGAATGAAGAGATGAGCGGTGATAGACCATTGAGTGAAATAGACTCTGTGGCGCAACGGTAGCGCGTCTGACTCCATATCAGAAGGTTGCGTGTTCAAATCACGCCAGGGTCAGGGTTTCTCTTTAATTGATGGTGTTCAGACAGGATTGTATCTTTCTCACATGGAAGAACTAGAAAATGGCCTCAGAATTAGAGGACAATTAAATGACTGTACTAGCAATACGGAAAACTGGAGACTATGCCCCAAAGTACATTTTTATTCTGAGGGGGACCACAAGAGAAACTAAACAAGATGATGTTATTATATATCCACAGACTGTTGTAGGATGCGTTTACCATACTGATTTGTGTGAAGGCGTACCTGCCGTTGATGTGGGCCTTGTCCACCACGCTGGCTGGGCGGTACTGCTTGGCTATGACCTCGGGGGCGGGGGGAGGCTGGGTGACTGACAGCATCTTGTAGATGGCCTCCATCTCAGGTGAGTCGGCAAAGTGAGCAGGCATGCCATTATACAGACAGGGCCGGGATGCTGCAAAGGAAGTATAGATACAGTCAAATGTTCTAGGGAGCTCACATTGTAGATAGAGGACTTTCTGCTTTTAAATGCACAGTACTCAAACTCCATATTGGGCTTCTACATTCAACATCCACAAATAGTTATTTGGAATACTGATTGTAGCTGCTAGAAAAGCAATTACATGAAAAATTACATTAAGCCGAAATTAAATCATTATAATGGAAAGAAACACCTCCATGAGGCTTCAGGAAATTACTTTTAAGGAAATATTGGAGATGTGGAACATATACATTTACCCAAAACGTCCTTCTTTCGTTTAAGTTTCATTATTAAATCTGAAATGAAAAACACTTGATAATTTATTTTAGTTTTTTATCATTAAATTGAAAAGCTGAAAAGGTGACTTCCGGTTATGGCGGCTCGCTAGGAAGACGCAACTATCAGTGCTCCGCCAATAAATCCTAATTTTACCCACGTTTTATGTCAACCCGTCGTTTCTATTCCACGGAAAAGACGGTGAAATGCCGGCTGCAGCAGGGAAATCAGCTAAAGGACGACCAAAACCACTTCAGTCTAAGCTAAAAAACTTTGGAGCATCCAAGCTACACGTGGAAGCTAAAGAAAGTTCTGCTAGTGCTAGCATTGCGGCAGCCATGACCTCTATTGAGACGGGCGAGGCCGGGCTGGGGGAAGCTGGCGCGGAGGAAATCCTGATTGCCATAGGCTCTCTAAAGTCGGACTTTTCCACAAGACTTGATGGCATTCTAACAGCAATAGAGTGGATGAGGAAGGAGATAGGGGAATGCTCAGAACGAATGGCAGAGGCTGAAGTAAGAATCTCATCTACCGAGGACGACATGAGCTCCCTGCAAGCTAAAGTGAACACGCTTGAAGCTAAAAACACGAAGCTAGAGGATAAAGTTGAAGACTTG
Source organism: Cottoperca gobio (assembly GCF_900634415.1). Classification (NCBI taxonomy): domain Eukaryota; kingdom Metazoa; phylum Chordata; class Actinopteri; order Perciformes; family Bovichtidae; genus Cottoperca; species Cottoperca gobio. Next base: position 10,110,722 of record NC_041364.1, read on the forward strand.
GAGGCAAGATCCAGGTTATCCAATTTGAGAGTGGTGAACTTGCCAGAAGATGCTGAAAGAGGGGATGCTTGTGCTTTCCTCGAGAAATGGATCCCAGACGTGTTAGATTTGGCACCGCTAAGTTCAAAGTGTATACTGGAGAGAGCTCACAGAATCGGCCAGAGGAGGGATGCAAATGCCCCACCAAGAACTTTGATCATGAAATTTCTAAACTTCAGGGACAGGATGGTTGTAACGAAGGCAGCCAGGGCAAAAAAACAGATCCTATTTAAAGACTAGGAGGTGAGATTTTATCCAGACTTGGCTGCAGGAGTGCACAAGCGGCAGAAGATGTTCGATAATATCCGTCAGAACTAACTATGTGCAGGTATCATGACTTATTTTCGTATTTGCGGTCGGGCATCTTGGATATGTCGGACATATCGAACTACTTAAACTGAATGACTGACACTGACCAAATGTTCTGTGAATATGTGCCGGTGGTCACGAGTGTTTTCTAACCATATATAACATTGGGGTCTGATACCACACATGGGACGCTAATTACGTTAGCCCTGACCTAGCACTTATTTCTGGGTTGTTTTTATTTTATTTTTGATGTTTACACCATACTACTCAGTATCTCACCAACATTGCATGGCGTATTTAAGTTGCAAGCTTGAAAGCAATAGCTTTAAATGAGGTTGAGTTAATAAGTACTACTGAGGCCAGCCCTTAGGGGGATTGGTGATTTAAGTTAAATTTGTCTCTGATAACTAGCTATTCAGCTACATTTGTGATAAGCCCTGCAATGGTTGTTTAACAAAACGGGTAATTGCCGTTTTATGACAAGGGTATGTGGAGCCTTCAGTTTAAAATTGAAGAATGAACGCATATTTATTTTATTTTGGTACTTTTATAATCTGGAATGTTACGGCATAACATATGTTGGCTCCTCCTGAGCTCACTGGCCATTAGTTAAGTATGGTGGAACTACTTTTGGTGGGACTTCTTATGATTACATGGCGGATAGTAATGTAAAACAAAGGATAGGAATAGAAGTATAGTCGAGCTGAAGCATGTGTTGTATGAGTACAGTGACTGTCAGCTATAAGAGGAAGTATCAACATGAGGAGGGGGGGGCTGCCCATTAGGGTGGAGGCATTCGGGAAAGGGGTTAAAGGTTCACAGGGTTGGATGTGGTTTGGAACATCCGTGTTATGTTTCTTAATGTTTCTTAATGTTTTTTAAATGTATTTTTAATTTTTATGTACATGTGGGTAACCTAATCTGTGTCAAAGGTCATGTCGCAGGGTGTGGAAGTTAAATTTACTTCCTGGAATTGCAGAGGCTTGCAAAAACAAAACAAAAAAATCTAACAGGTTATAAATAGAGTTAAAAGTCTGCAATCTAAAATAGTTTTTTTTGCAAGAGACACATTTACTGCCAAAGGATAATATTAAAATTAGGAGGAGGTGGACGGGAAACGTCCATCCGTTCCTCCTCAGCCTCCGGGGGTGTCTCCTCGTCAGATGCTTCGGATGAAGAAGGGGGGCAAGCCAGTTGAGATGGGACCCCCAATGGTGGGGTGGTCTTAGCTGGCTGGTCAGGCTGCCGACGGTGAAAACTCCCTGATCAACCGGGCATCCAGGACGTATCACGCAGGAACCCAACACCTTTCCTCACGGCCATAACCTTCCCAGTCCACCAGGTATTGCAGACCCCTTCCCCGGCGGCGGGAACGAAAGAGGCGGCGAAAGGTGTATACAGGACCGCCATCGATGAAGCGAGGCGGAGGGGGAGGCGGAGCAGCCGGGACCAGTGGGCTCTCCCGCACAGGTTTAACCCTGGAAACGTGGAAGGTCGGATGTATCCGCATGGAACGGGGCAACTTTAGTTTGACTGCTGCGGAGTTGATAACTTCCTGGATCTCAAACGGAGCGATGAACCGAGGCGCCAATTTTTTGGATTCTACCCGTAACGGGATGTCCCGAGTTGACAGCCACACTTTCTGGCCTACTAGGTATTTGGGGGCGACGGTGCGGTGGCGGTTGGCAGCCCTGACGTACTGGTCCGTCGAGCAGAGGAGAGTAGCTCTAAGCCTGGGTCCAGGTTCGGTGGCAGCGGTTAATAAAAGCCTGGACGGAAGGACAGGAAACCTCTTTCTCCAATGCGGGGAACAGTGGCGGCTGGAACCCGTAGGAACACTGAAATGGGGTCAGTCCACTGGCTGAGCTGACCAGGGTATTGTGGGCATATTCCACCCACAGGAGCTGCTGAGACCAGGCCGAGGGATGTTTGGAAATCATGCACCGAAGTGCTGTCTCCATCTCCTGATTTTTCCGTTCTGTCTGCCCATTTGATTGCGGGTGGAATCCGGAAGATAGGCTGACGGTGGCCCCCAGGAGCGAACAAAACTCCCTCCAGAATATGGACGTGAACTGGGGTCCTCGGTCGGAGACCACATCCGTAGGGAGTCCATGGAGTCGAAAGACATGCAGCAGAACCAGTTACGCAATCTCCTTGGCCGACGGGAGCTTGTCAGAGCTGTATGAACAGACATTTTGACCCTGACGTGATTTGAACACGCACCCTTCTGATCTGGAGTCAGACGCGCTACCGTTGCGCCACAGAGTCATACTTTGGCTACAATTTATCGGCTAACAAACTAAATACTGGTATTAGTAAATGAATTATATTGATTGAAATAAGTAGAATTGCTCGTCCAGTCATTGCATTGTTATGTAACTCACTGGGCATATTCCAGTTCTTGAATTGAGAAAATCTCCAGCCTTTGTTGAAAGATACTATCCTCTTCCATTTGAACATGGTTCATTGTTCAGAGCTGTATGAACAGACATTTTGACCCTGACGTGATTTGAACACGCACCCTTCTGATCTGGAGTCAGACGCGCTACCGTTGCGCCACAGAGTCATACTTTGGCTACAATTTATCGGCTAACAAACTAAATACTGGTATTAGTAAATGAATTATATTGATTGAAATAAGTAGAATTGCTCGTCCAGTCATTTCATTGTTTTGTAACTCCCTGGGCATATTCCAGTTCTTGAATTGAGAAAATCTCCAGCCTTTGTTGAAAGATACTATCCCCTTCCATTTGAACATAGTTCATTTTTCAGTGATTTAGAAACTGACATATTGACCCTGACGTGATTTGAACATGCGCCCTTCTGATCTGGAATCAGACGCGCTAATTCGCTGGGCATCTTCCAGTTCTTGAATTGAGAAAATCTCCAGCCTTTGTTGAAAGATACTATCCTCTTCCATTTGAACATAGTTCATTGTTCAGAGCTGTATGAACAGACATTTTGACCCTGACGTGATTTGAACACGCACCCTTCTGATCTGGAGTCAGACGCGCTACCGTTGCGCCACAGAGTCATACTTTGGCTACAATTTATCGGCTAACAAACTAAATACTGGTATTAGTAAATGAATTATACTGATTGAAATAAGTAGAATTGCTCGTCCAGTCATTGCATTGTTATGTAACTCACTGGGCATATTCCAGTTCTTGAATTGAGAAAATCTCCAGCCTTTGTTGAAAGATACTATCCTCTTCCATTTGAACATAGTTCATTGTTCAGAGCTGTATGAACAGACATTTTGACCCTGACGTGATTTGAACACGCACCCTTCTGATCTGGAGTCAGACGCGCTACCGTTGCGCCACAGAGTCATACTTTGGCTACAATTTATCGGCTAACAAACTAAATACTGGTATTAGTAAATGAATTATATTGATTGAAATAAGTAGAATTGCTCGTCCAGTCATTGCATTGTTATGTAACTCCCTGGGCATATTCCAGTTCTTGAATTGAGAAAATCTCCAGCCTTTGTTGAAAGATACTATCCTCTTCCATTTGAACATAGTTCATTGTTCAGAGCTTGTATGAACAGACATTTTGACCCTGACGTGATTTGAACACGCACCCTTCTGATCTGGAGTCAGACGCGCTACCGTTGCGCCACAGAGTCATACTTTGGCTACAATTTATCGGCTAACAAACTAAATACTGGTATTAGTAAATGAATTATATTGATTGAAATAAGTAGAATTGCTCGTCCAGTCATTGCATTGTTATGTAACTCACTGGGCATATTCCAGTTCTTGAATTGAGAAAATCTCCAGCCTTTGTTGAAAGATACTATCCTCTTCCATTTGAACATGGTTCATTGTTCAGAGCTGTATGAACAGACATTTTGACCCTGACGTGATTTGAACACGCACCCTTCTGATCTGGAGTCAGACGCGCTACCGTTGCGCCACAGAGTCATACTTTGGCTACAATTTATCGGCTAACAAACTAAATACTGGTATTAGTAAATGAATTATATTGATTGAAATAAGTAGAATTGCTCGTCCAGTCATTGCATTGTTATGTAACTCACTGGGCATATTCCAGTTCTTGAATTGAGAAAATCTCCAGCCTTTGTTGAAAGATACTATCCTCTTCCATTTGAACATAGGTTCATTGTTCAGAGCTGTATGAACAGACATTTTGACCCTGACGTGATTTGAACACGCACCCTTCTGATCTGGAGTCAGACGCGCTACCGTTGCGCCACAGAGTCATACTTTGGCTACAATTTATCGGCTAACAAACTAAATACTGGTATTAGTAAATGAATTATATTGATTGAAATAAGTAGAATTGCTCGTCCAGTCATTGCATTGTTATGTAACTCACTGGGCATATTCCAGTTCTTGAATTGAGAAAATCTCCAGCCTTTGTTGAAAGATACTATCCTCTTCCATTTGAACATAGTTCATTGTTCAGAGCTGTATGAACAGACATTTTGACCCTGACGTGATTTGAACACGCACCCTTCTGATCTGGAGTCAGACGCGCTACCGTTGCGCCACAGAGTCATACTTTGGCTACAATTTATCGGCTAACAAACTAAATACTGGTATTAGTAAATGAATTATATTGATTGAAATAAGTAGAATTGCTCGTCCAGTCATTGCATTGTTATGTAACTCCCTGGGCATATTCCAGTTCTTGAATTGAGAAAATCTCCAGCCTTTGTTGAAAGATACTATCCTCTTCCATTTGAACATAGTTCATTGTTCAGAGCTGTATGAACAGACATTTTGACCCTGACGTGATTTGAACACGCACCCTTCTGATCTGGAGTCAGACGCGCTACCGTTGCGCCACAGAGTCATACTTTGGCTACAATTTATCGGCTAACAAACTAAATACTGGTATTAGTAAATGAATTATATTGATTGAAATAAGTAGAATTGCTCGTCCAGTCATTGCATTGTTATGTAACTCCCTGGGCATATTCCAGTTCTTGAATTGAGAAAATCTCCAGCCTTTGTTGAAAGATACTATCCTCTTCCATTTGAACATAGTTCATTGTTCAGAGCTGTATGAACAGACATTTTGACCCTGACGTGATTTGAACACGCACCCTTCTGATCTGGAGTCAGACGCGCTACCGTTGCGCCACAGAGTCATACTTTGGCTACAATTTATCGGCTAACAAACTAAATACTGGTATTAGTAATTTAATTATATTGATTGAAATAAGTAGAATTGCTCGTCCAGTGATTTCATTGTTTTGTAACTCCCTGGGCAAATTCCAGTTCTTGAATTGAGAAAATCTCCAGGCCTTTGTTGAAAGATACTATCCCCTTCCATTTGAACATAGTTCATTTTTCAGTGATTTAGAAACTGACATATTGACCCTGACGTGATTTGAACATGCGCCCTTCTGATCTGGAATCAGACGCGCTAATTCGCTGGGCATCTTCCAGTTCTTGAATTGAGAAAATCTCCTGCCTTTGTTGAAAGATACTATCCTCTTCCATTTGAACATAGTTCATTTTTCAGTGATTCAGAAACTGACATATTGACCCTGACGTGATTTGAACATGCGCCCTTCTGATCTGGAATCAGACGCGCTAATTCGCTGGGCATCTTCCAGTTCTTGAATTGAGAAAATCTCCAGCCTTTGTTGAAAGATACTATCCTCTTCCATTTGAACATAGTTCATTGTTCAGAGCTGTATGAACAGACATTTTGACCCTGACGTGATTTGAACACGCACCCTTCTGATCTGGAGTCAGACGCGCTACCGTTGCGCCACAGAGTCATACTTTGGCTACAATTTATCGGCTAACAAACTAAATACTGGTATTAGTAAATGAATTATATTGATTGAAATAAGTAGAATTGCTCGTCCAGTCATTGCATTGTTATGTAACTCACTGGGCATATTCCAGTTCTTGAATTGAGAAAATCTCCAGCCTTTGTTGAAAGATACTATCCTCTTCCATTTGAACATAGTTCATTGTTCAGAGCTGTATGAACAGACATTTTGACCCTGACGTGATTTGAACACGCACCCTTCTGATCTGGAGTCAGACGCGCTACCGTTGCGCCACAGAGTCATACTTTGGCTACAATTTATCGGCTAACAAACTAAATACTGGTATTAGTAAATGAATTATATTGATTGAAATAAGTAGAATTGCTCGTCCAGTCATTGCATTGTTATGTAACTCACTGGGCATATTCCAGTTCTTGAATTGAGAAAATCTCCAGCCTTTGTTGAAAGATACTATCCTCTTCCATTTGAACATGGTTCATTGTTCAGAGCTGTATGAACAGACATTTTGACCCTGACGTGATTTGAACACGCACCCTTCTGATCTGGAGTCAGACGCGCTACCGTTGCGCCACAGAGTCATACTTTGGCTACAATTTATCGGCTAACAAACTAAATACTGGTATTAGTAAATGAATTATATTGATTGAAATAAGTAGAATTGCTCGTCCAGTCATTTCATTGTTTTGTAACTCCCTGGGCATATTCCAGTTCTTGAATTGAGAAAATCTCCAGCCTTTGTTGAAAGATACTATCCCCTTCCATTTGAACATAGTTCATTTTTCAGTGATTTAGAAACTGACATATTGACCCTGACGTGATTTGAACATGCGCCCTTCTGATCTGGAATCAGACGCGCTAATTCGCTGGGCATCTTCCAGTTCTTGAATTGAGAAAATCTCCAGCCTTTGTTGAAAGATACTATCCTCTTCCATTTGAACATAGTTCATTGTTCAGAGCTGTATGAACAGACATTTTGACCCTGACGTGATTTGAACACGCACCCTTCTGATCTGGAGTCAGACGCGCTACCGTTGCGCCACAGAGTCATACTTTGGCTACAATTTATCGGCTAACAAACTAAATACTGGTATTAGTAAATGAATTATATTGATTGAAATAAGTAGAATTGCTCGTCCAGTCATTTCATTGTTTTGTAACTCCCTGGGCATATTCCAGTTCTTGAATTGAGAAAATCTCCAGCCTTTGTTGAAAGATACTATCCTCTTCCATTTGAACATAGTTCATTTTTCAGTGATTTAGAAACTGACATATTGACCCTGACGTGATTTGAACATGCGCCCTTCTGATCTGGAATCAGACGCGCTAATTCGCTGGGCATCTTCCAGTTCTTGAATTGAGAAAATCTCCAGCCTTTGTTGAAAGATACTATCCTCTTCCATTTGAACATAGTTCATTGTTCAGAGCTGTATGAACAGACATTTTGACCCTGACGTGATTTGAACACGCACCCTTCTGATCTGGAGTCAGACGCGCTACCGTTGCGCCACAGAGTCATACTTTGGCTACAATTTATCGGCTAACAAACTAAATACTGGTATTAGTAAATTAATTATATTGATTGAATAAGTAGAATTGCTCGTCAGTCATTGCATTGTTATGTAACTCACTGGGCATATTCCAGTTCTTGAATTGAGAAAATCTCCAGCCTTTGTTGAAAGATACTATCCTCTTCCATTTGAACATGGTTCATTGTTCAGAGCTGTATGAACAGACATTTTGACCCTGACGTGATTTGAACACGCACCCTTCTGATCTGGAGTCAGACGCGCTACCGTTGCGCCACAGAGTCATACTTTGGCTACAATTTATCGGCTAACAAACTAAATACTGGTATTAGTAAATGAATTATATTGATTGAAATAAGTAGAATTGCTCGTCCAGTCATTTCATTGTTTTGTAACTCCCTGGGCATATTCCAGTTCTTGAATTGAGAAAATCTCCAGCCTTTGTTGAAAGATACTATCCCCTTCCATTTGAACATAGTTCATTTTTCAGTGATTTAGAAACTGACATATTGACCCTGACGTGATTTGAACATGCGCCCTTCTGATCTGGAATCAGACGCGCTAATTCGCTGGGCATCTTCCAGTTCTTGAATTGAGAAAATCTCCAGCCTTTGTTGAAAGATACTATCCTCTTCCATTTGAACATAGTTCATTGTTCAGAGCTGTATGAACAGACATTTTGACCCTGACGTGATTTGAACACGCACCCTTCTGATCTGGAGTCAGACGCGCTACCGTTGCGCCACAGAGTCATACTTTGGCTACAATTTATCGGCTAACAAACTAAATACTGGTATTAGTAAATGAATTATATTGATTGAAATAAGTAGAATTGCTCGTCCAGTCATTTCATTGTTTTGTAACTCCCTGGGCATATTCCAGTTCTTGAATTGAGAAAATCTCCAGCCTTTGTTGAAAGATACTATCCCCTTCCATTTGAACATAGTTCATTTTTCAGTGATTTAGAAACTGACATATTGACCCTGACGTGATTTGAACATGCGCCCTTCTGATCTGGAATCAGACGCGCTAATTCGCTGGGCATCTTCCAGTTCTTGAATTGAGAAAATCTCCAGCCTTTGTTGAAAGATACTATCCTCTTCCATTTGAACATAGTTCATTGTTCAGAGCTGTATGAACAGACATTTTGACCCTGACGTGATTTGAACACGCACCCTTCTGATCTGGAGTCAGACGCGCTACCGTTGCGCCACAGAGTCATACTTTGGCTACAATTTATCGGCTAACAAACTAAATACTGGTATTAGTAAATTAATTATATTGATTGAATAGTAGAATTGCTCGTTCAGTCATTGCATTGTTATGTAACTCACTGGGCATATTCCAGTTCTTGAATTGAGAAAATCTCCAGCCTTTGTTGAAAGATACTATCCTCTTCCATTTGAACATAGTTCATTGTTCAGAGCTGTATGAACAGACATTTTGACCCTGACGTGATTTGAACACGCACCCTTCTGATCTGGAGTCAGACGCGCTACCGTTGCGCCACAGAGTCATACTTTGGCTACAATTTATCGGCTAACAAACTAAATACTGGTATTAGTAAATGAATTATATTGATTGAAATAAGTAGAATTGCTCGTCCAGTCATTGCATTGTTATGTAACTCACTGGGCATATTCCAGTTCTTGAATTGAGAAAATCTCCAGCCTTTGTTGAAAGATACTATCCTCTTCCATTTGAACATGGTTCATTGTTCAGAGCTGTATGAACAGACATTTTGACCCTGACGTGATTTGAACACGCACCCTTCTGATCTGGAGTCAGACGCGCTACCGTTGCGCCACAGAGTCATACTTTGGCTACAATTTATCGGCTAACAAACTAAATACTGGTATTAGTAAATGAATTATATTGATTGAAATAAGTAGAATTGCTCGTCCAGTCATTTCATTGTTTTGTAACTCCCTGGGCATATTCCAGTTCTTGAATTGAGAAAATCTCCAGCCTTTGTTGAAAGATACTATCCCCTTCCATTTGAACATAGTTCATTTTTCAGTGATTTAGAAACTGACATATTGACCCTGACGTGATTTGAACATGCGCCCTTCTGATCTGGAATCAGACGCGCTAATTCGCTGGGCATCTTCCAGTTCTTGAATTGAGAAAATCTCCAGCCTTTGTTGAAAGATACTATCCTCTTCCATTTGAACATAGTTCATTGTTCAGAGCTGTATGAACAGACATTTTGACCCTGACGTGATTTGAACACGCACCCTTCTGATCTGGAGTCAGACGCGCTACCGTTGCGCCACAGAGTCATACTTTGGCTACAATTTATCGGCTAACAAACTAAATACTGGTATTAGTAAATGAATTATATTGATTGAAATAAGTAGAATTGCTCGTCCAGTCATTGCATTGTTATGTAACTCACTGGGCATATTCCAGTTCTTGAATTGAGAAAATCTCCAGCCTTTGTTGAAAGATACTATCCTCTTCCATTTGAACATAGTTCATTGTTCAGAGCTGTATGAACAGACATTTTGACCCTGACGTGATTTGAACACGCACCCTTCTGATCTGGAGTCAGACGCGCTACCGTTGCGCCACAGAGTCATACTTTGGCTACAATTTATCGGCTAACAAACTAAATACTGGTATTAGTAAATGAATTATATTGATTGAAATAAGTAGAATTGCTCGTCCAGTCATTGCATTGTTATGTAACTCCCTGGGCATATTCCAGTTCTTGAATTGAGAAAATCTCCAGCCTTTGTTGAAAGATACTATCCTCTTCCATTTGAACATAGTTCATTGTTCAGAGCTGTATGAACAGACATTTTGACCCTGACGTGATTTGAACACGCACCCTTCTGATCTGGAGTCAGACGCGCTACCGTTGCGCCACAGAGTCATACTTTGGCTACAATTTATCGGCTAACAAACTAAATACTGGTATTAGTAAATGAATTATACTGATTGAAATAAGTAGAATTGCTCGTCCAGTCATTGCATTGTTATGTAACTCACTGGGCATATTCCAGTTCTTGAATTGAGAAAATCTCCAGCCTTTGTTGAAAGATACTATCCTCTTCCATTTGAACATAGTTCATTGTTCAGAGCTGTATGAACAGACATTTTGACCCTGACGTGATTTGAACACGCACCCTTCTGATCTGGAGTCAGACGCGCTACCGTTGCGCCACAGAGTCATACTTTGGCTACAATTTATCGGCTAACAAACTAAATACTGGTATTAGTAAATGAATTATATTGATTGAAATAAGTAGAATTGCTCGTCCAGTCATTGCATTGTTATGTAACTCACTGGGCATATTCCAGTTCTTGAATTGAGAAAATCTCCAGCCTTTGTTGAAAGATACTATCCTCTTCCATTTGAACATAGGTTCATTGTTCAGAGCTGTATGAACAGACATTTTGACCCTGACGTGATTTGAACACGCACCCTTCTGATCTGGAGTCAGACGCGCTACCGTTGCGCCACAGAGTCATACTTTGGCTACAATTTATCGGCTAACAAACTAAATACTGGTATTAGTAAATGAATTATATTGATTGAAATAAGTAGAATTGCTCGTCCAGTCATTTCATTGTTTTGTAACTCCCTGGGCATATTCCAGTTCTTGAATTGAGAAAATCTCCAGCCTTTGTTGAAAGATACTATCCTCTTCCATTTGAACATAGTTCATTTTTCAGTGATTTAGAAACTGACATATTGACCCTGACGTGATTTGAACATGCGCCCTTCTGATCTGGAATCAGACGCGCTAATTCGCTGGGCATCTTCCAGTTCTTGAATTGAGAAAATCTCCAGCCTTTGTTGAAAGATACTATCCTCTTCCATTTGAACATAGTTCATTGTTCAGAGCTGTATGAACAGACATTTTGACCCTGACGTGATTTGAACACGCACCCTTCTGATCTGGAGTCAGACGCGCTACCGTTGCGCCACAGAGTCATACTTTGGCTACAATTTATCGGCTAACAAACTAAATACTGGTATTAGTAAATGAATTATATTGATTGAAATAAGTAGAATTGCTCGTCCAGTCATTGCATTGTTATGTAACTCACTGGGCATATTCCAGTTCTTGAATTGAGAAAATCTCCAGCCTTTGTTGAAAGATACTATCCTCTTCCATTTGAACATGGTTCATTGTTCAGAGCTGTATGAACAGACATTTTGACCCTGACGTGATTTGAACACGCACCCTTCTGATCTGGAGTCAGACGCGCTACCGTTGCGCCACAGAGTCATACTTTGGCTACAATTTATCGGCTAACAAACTAAATACTGGTATTAGTAAATGAATTATATTGATTGAAATAAGTAGAATTGCTCGTCCAGTCATTTCATTGTTATGTAACTCCCTGGGCATATTCCAGTTCTTGAATTGAGAAAATCTCCAGCCTTTGTTGAAAGATACTATCCCCTTCCATTTGAACATAGTTCATTTTTCAGTGATTTAGAAACTGACATATTGACCCTGACGTGATTTGAACATGCGCCCTTCTGATCTGGAATCAGACGCGCTAATTCGCTGGGCATCTTCCAGTTCTTGAATTGAGAAAATCTCCAGCCTTTGTTGAAAGATACTATCCTCTTCCATTTGAACATAGTTCATTGTTCAGAGCTGTATGAACAGACATTTTGACCCTGACGTGATTTGAACACGCACCCTTCTGATCTGGAGTCAGACGCGCTACCGTTGCGCCACAGAGTCATACTTTGGCTACAATTTATCGGCTAACAAACTAAATACTGGTATTAGTAAATGAATTATATTGATTGAAATAAGTAGAATTGCTCGTCCAGTCATTGCATTGTTATGTAACTCACTGGGCATATTCCAGTTCTTGAATTGAGAAAATCTCCAGCCTTTGTTGAAAGATACTATCCTCTTCCATTTGAACATGGTTCATTGTTCAGAGCTGTATGAACAGACATTTTGACCCTGACGTGATTTGAACACGCACCCTTCTGATCTGGAGTCAGACGCGCTACCGTTGCGCCACAGAGTCATACTTTGGCTACAATTTATCGGCTAACAAACTAAATACTGGTATTAGTAAATGAATTATATTGATTGAAATAAGTAGAATTGCTCGTCCAGTCATTTCATTGTTTTGTAACTCCCTGGGCATATTCCAGTTCTTGAATTGAGAAAATCTCCAGCCTTTGTTGAAAGATACTATCCCCTTCCATTTGAACATAGTTCATTTTTCAGTGATTTAGAAACTGACATATTGACCCTGACGTGATTTGAACATGCGCCCTTCTGATCTGGAATCAGACGCGCTAATTCGCTGGGCATCTTCCAGTTCTTGAATTGAGAAAATCTCCAGCCTTTGTTGAAAGATACTATCCTCTTCCATTTGAACATAGTTCATTGTTCAGAGCTGTATGAACAGACATTTTGACCCTGACGTGATTTGAACACGCACCCTTCTGATCTGGAGTCAGACGCGCTACCGTTGCGCCACAGAGTCATACTTTGGCTACAATTTATCGGCTAACAAACTAAATACTGGTATTAGTAAATTAATTATATTGATTGAATAGTAGAATTGCTCGTCAGTCATTGCATTGTTATGTAACTCACTGGGCATATTCCAGTTCTTGAATTGAGAAAATCTCCAGCCTTTGTTGAAAGATACTATCCTCTTCCATTTGAACATGGTTCATTGTTCAGAGCTGTATGAACAGACATTTTGACCCTGACGTGATTTGAACACGCACCCTTCTGATCTGGAGTCAGACGCGCTACCGTTGCGCCACAGAGTCATACTTTGGCTACAATTTATCGGCTAACAAACTAAATACTGGTATTAGTAAATGAATTATATTGATTGAAATAAGTAGAATTGCTCGTCCAGTCATTTCATTGTTATGTAACTCCCTGGGCATATTCCAGTTCTTGAATTGAGAAAATCTCCAGCCTTTGTTGAAAGATACTATCCTCTTCCATTTGAACATAGTTCATTGTTCAGAGCTGTATGAACAGACATTTTGACCCTGACGTGATTTGAACACGCACCCTTCTGATCTGGAGTCAGACGCGCTACCGTTGCGCCACAGAGTCATACTTTGGCTACAATTTATCGGCTAACAAACTAAATACTGGTATTAGTAAATGAATTATATTGATTGAAATAAGTAGAATTGCTCGTCCAGTCATTGCATTGTTATGTAACTCACTGGGCATATTCCAGTTCTTGAATTGAGAAAATCTCCAGCCTTTGTTGAAAGATACTATCCTCTTCCATTTGAACATAGTTCATTGTTCAGAGCTGTATGAACAGACATTTTGACCCTGACGTGATTTGAACACGCACCCTTCTGATCTGGAGTCAGACGCGCTACCGTTGCGCCACAGAGTCATACTTTGGCTACAATTTATCGGCTAACAAACTAAATACTGGTATTAGTAAATGAATTATACTGATTGAAATAAGTAGAATTGCTCGTCCAGTCATTGCATTGTTATGTAACTCACTGGGCATATTCCAGTTCTTGAATTGAGAAAATCTCCAGCCTTTGTTGAAAGATACTATCCTCTTCCATTTGAACATAGTTCATTGTTCAGAGCTGTATGAACAGACATTTTGACCCTGACGTGATTTGAACACGCACCCTTCTGATCTGGAGTCAGACGCGCTACCGTTGCGCCACAGAGTCATACTTTGGCTACAATTTATCGGCTAACAAACTAAATACTGGTATTAGTAAATGAATTATATTGATTGAAATAAGTAGAATTGCTCGTCCAGTCATTTCATTGTTATGTAACTCCCTGGGCATATTCCAGTTCTTGAATTGAGAAAATCTCCAGCCTTTGTTGAAAGATACTATCCTCTTCCATTTGAACATAGTTCATTGTTCAGAGCTGTATGAACAGACATTTTGACCCTGACGTGATTTGAACACGCACCCTTCTGATCTGGAGTCAGACGCGCTACCGTTGCGCCACAGAGTCATACTTTGGCTACAATTTATCGGCTAACAAACTAAATACTGGTATTAGTAAATGAATTATATTGATTGAAATAAGTAGAATTGCTCGTCCAGTCATTGCATTGTTATGTAACTCACTGGGCATATTCCAGTTCTTGAATTGAGAAAATCTCCAGCCTTTGTTGAAAGATACTATCCTCTTCCATTTGAACATGTTCATTGTTCAGAGCTGTATGAACAGACATTTTGACCCTGACGTGATTTGAACACGCACCCTTCTGATCTGGAGTCAGACGCGCTACCGTTGCGCCACAGAGTCATACTTTGGCTACAATTTATCGGCTAACAAACTAAATACTGGTATTAGTAAATGAATTATATTGATTGAAATAAGTAGAATTGCTCGTCCAGTCATTTCATTGTTATGTAACTCCCTGGGCATATTCCAGTTCTTGAATTGAGAAAATCTCCAGCCTTTGTTGAAAGATACTATCCTCTTCCATTTGAACATAGTTCATTTTTCAGTGATTTAGAAACTGACATATTGACCCTGACGTGATTTGAACATGCACCCTTCTGATCTGGAATCAGACGCGCTAATTCGCTGGGCATCTTCCAGTTCTTGAATTGAGAAAATCTCCAGCCTTTGTTGAAAGATACTATCCTCTTCCATTTGAACATAGTTCATTGTTCAGAGCTGTATGAACAGACATTTTGACCCTGACGTGATTTGAACACACACCCTTCTGATCTGGAGTCAGACGCGCTACCGTTGCGCCACAGAGTCATACTTTGGCTACTATTTATCGGCTAACAACTAATACTCGTACTGAGTAAATTAATTATAATGAATTATTCAAGTAGAATTGCTCGTCCAGTCATTTCATTGTTATGTAACTCCCTGGGCATATTCCAGTTCTTGAATTGAGAAAATCTCCAGCCTTTGTTGAAAGATACTATCCTCTTCCATTTGAACATAGTTCATTGTTCAGAGCTGTATGAACTCTGTCTCTTAACTCTTTCACCAAAAAGTGTAACACTTGAGGCTGTAAATTAATCTAATCCAATTCTATTTGTCCATTTATGTTCACATCCAAGTCTAGAGAAAAGTTCCATTTATTTATTTTTAAATGCTCGTATTTATTTATGTCAGTTAAATTCTGTTGGGAACATTTTTTTTAAATAAACCCAGGAAGTCAGGATCAAAATCAAATGAGAGTTTAATTCGATATTCTTGTAAGAAGGAGCAGAGTCATCTTACAAACAAAGATGTTCAAACCCACATGCAGGTTGTAATGCTTTCATGCTTGCTCAGAGGAGTGACTGCCTCCTCCGTGGTATTTATACACAGTTCAAAGCAAGGAACTATTCTGGGTCAGTTCCTCTTTTGTTTATAAAGATGGTAGTTTGCAAGAGAGACAGATGGATCTGGAGTTGTTTATTTAACAGCTGTTCACCTCTGTCCTCTGCTGTGGTTGAGCATTCAGTATTTTTCCATCAAATTGCTTGTCCAGTCTTAGCATTGGCTGCGTTCCAAATCCTCCACTTTTTCTTTTTACTTTTAGTACATACTTCAGCTGCCCTTACAAAGTACAGTATTTATTGTTGATTCCAGTATGCTAACAATTGGTACATACTACTTTGTTCTTACATCGCGCCTTAAATTTTTACTCTCATGATCATATATCTGCTGTGCAAAGGATTGTGGATCAGAATAGCAAGAAAGCATGTTGACTTGTACACTGCAAAATGTGAAGGTAGAAGGACATCCTGGTATTTTTGGCACACTGCATTTGGCATACTATACTACATTTTTCAGTTCTTGGGGTGAGAAAATCTCCAGCCTTTGATTAAAGATGGAACCAGTCTGTTTAATAAAACAAATTACTTCTGCATCCATTTCCTCTCTGTTACCTACACAGATATTCGTCACCCTGAGGAGCACTCCTTCCTTCGACCCGTTGAGGAGAAGAAGAAGAAGAAAGATAAAGACTCGGCTGAGGAGATCTACGACCTAACCGAAGTGCCTCTATCCTCAGGTACACTCATGCATATGTTTTTACACACTAGTATAACCGGTGGCTTAAGACTTGTTGTAGATGCAGAATACTTAAAATTCTTAAAGTAAATTGCCAGCCTGAAAGGTTTTATACACGTTAGTCAGTTTTGCCTCTAATGATATTTGTATTTGGGATGATGAGGACTGAGACCAGTTTTCCTCAAAAGGCTTGATACACACAGAGAGTTTACCTGTAATTCATCCAAAGGTGTACCTGAAGCATGGTGAAGAAATGTAATCATTTAGTCTAAAATACACCTAACAGCAATTTTCATCCGAGTGTTTTCTTATGCAGAAAAGCATATTATTTTATTTTTTAAATGTTGACAAGAATTTGGCGTACATCCAATCAGCCAAGAGACTGAATTCCCGGCAGGCCAGGTGGTCCCTATTCTTCACCAGGTTCAACTTTTCTCTGTCCTACCGGCCTGGTTCCCACAACATTAAACCAGACGCCCTGTTCCCGTCTGTTTGTGGGAGGGGAGGACTCCATCACCGAGCCGTTCTCACCAAGCTCCTGCCGGCCTTCTGCTACCTCTACCAGTGCCCCATCGTACCCATGTCCCACATCTCTCTAGACTTTGTAACCGGCCTGCCTATGGTCCAACGGTCATACCACCTCCTGACTATAGTTGACCGGTTTCAGCAAGATGGTCCACTTCGTGTCGCTGCCACAATGAACCATGTTCAAATGGAAGAGGATAGTATCTTTCAACAAAGGCTGGAGATTTTCTCAATTCAAGAACTGGAATATGCCCAGTGAGTTACATAACAATGCAATGACTGAACGAGCAATTCTACTACAATCAATATAATTAATTTACTAATACCAGTATTTAGTTTGTTAGCCGATAAATTGTAGCCAAAGTATGACCTCTGTGGCGCAACGGTAGCGCGTCTGACTCCAGATCAGAAGGTGCGTGTTCAAATCACGTCAGGGTCAAAATGTCTGTTCCTACAACTCTGAACAATGAACTATGTTCAAATGGAAGAGGATAGTATCTTTCAACAAAGGCTGGAGATTTTCTCAATTCAAGAACTGGAATATGCCCAGTGAGTTACATAACAATGCAATGACTGGACGAGCAATTCTACTTATTTCAATCAGTATAATTCATTTACTAATACCAGTATTTAGTTTGTTAGCCGATAAATTGTAGCCAAAGTATGACTCTGTGGCGCAACGGTAGCGCGTCTGACTCCAGATCAGAAGGGTGCGTGTTCAAATCACGTCAGGGTCAAAATGTCTGTTCATACAGCTCTGAACAATGAACTATGTTCAAATGGAAGAGGATAGTATCTTTCAACAAAGGCTGGAGATTTTCTCAATTCAAGAACTGGAAGATGCCCAGCGAATTAGCGCGTCTGATTCCAGATCAGAAGGGCGCATGTTCAAATCACGTCAGGGTCAATATGTCAGTTTCTAAATCACTGAAAAATGAACTATGTTCAAATGGAAGGGGATAGTATCTTTCAACAAAGGCTGGAGATTTTCTCAATTCAAGAACTGGAATATGCCCAGGGAGTTACAAAACAATGAAATGACTGGACGAGCAATTCTACTTATTTCAATCAATATAATTCATTTACTAATACCAGTATTTAGTTTGTTAGCCGATAAATTGTAGCCAAAGTATGACTCTGTGGCGCAACGGTAGCGCGTCTGACTCCAGATCAGAAGGGTGCGTGTTCAAATCACGTCAGGGTCAAAA
The DNA here is from genome assembly GCF_900634415.1 of Cottoperca gobio. Taxonomy (NCBI): domain Eukaryota; kingdom Metazoa; phylum Chordata; class Actinopteri; order Perciformes; family Bovichtidae; genus Cottoperca; species Cottoperca gobio. The sequence continues at coordinate 10,129,086 of NC_041364.1, forward strand.
TGTCTGTTCATACAGCTCTGAACAATGAACCATGTTCAAATGGAAGAGGATAGTATCTTTCAACAAAGGCTGGAGATTTTCTCAATTCAAGAACTGGAATATGCCCAGTGAGTTACATAACAATGCAATGACTGGACGAGCAATTCTACTTATTTCAATCAGTATAATTCATTTACTAATACCAGTATTTAGTTTGTTAGCCGAAAAATTGTAGCCAAAGTATGACTCTGTGGCGCAACGGTAGCGCGTCTGACTCCAGATCAGAAGGGTGCGTGTTCAAATCACGTCAGGGTCAAAATGTCTGTTCATACAGCTCTGAACAATGAACCATGTTCAAATGGAAGAGGATAGTATCTTTCAACAAAGGCTGGAGATTTTCTCAATTCAAGAACTGGAATATGCCCTGGGAGTTATGAAATGACTGGATGAGCAATTCTACTTATTTCAATCAATATAATTCATTTACTAATACCAGTATTTAGTTTGTTAGCCGATAAATTGTAGCCAAAGTATGACTCTGTGGCGCAACGGTAGCGCGTCTGACTCCAGATCAGAAGGGTGCGTGTTCAAATCACGTCAGGGTCAAAATGTCTGTTCATACAGCTCTGAACAATGAACTATGTTCAAATGGAAGAGGATAGTATCTTTCAACAAAGGCTGGAGATTTTCTCAATTCAAGAACTGGAATATGCCCAGTGAGTTACATAACAATGAAATGACTGGACGAGCAATTCTACTTATTTCAATCAGTATAATTCATTTACTAATACCAGTATTTAGTTTGTTAGCCGATAAATTGTAGCCAAAGTATGACTCTGTGGCGCAACGGTAGCGCGTCTGACTCCAGATCAGAAGGGTGCGTGTTCAAATCACGTCAGGGTCAAAATGTCTGTTCATACAGCTCTGAACAATGAACTATGTTCAAATGGAAGAGGATAGTATCTTTCAACAAAGGCTGGAGATTTTCTCAATTCAAGAACTGGAATATGCCCTGGGAGTTACATAACAATGCAATGACTGGACGAGCAATTCTACTTATTTCAATCAATATAATTCATTTACTAATACCAGTATTTAGTTTGTTAGCCGATAAATTGTAGCCAAAGTATGACTCTGTGGCGCAACGGTAGCGCGTCTGACTCCAGATCAGAAGGGTGCGTGTTCAAATCACGTCAGGGTCAAAATGTCTGTTCATACAGCTCTGAACAATGAACTATGTTCAAATGGAAGAGGATAGTATCTTTCAACAAAGGCTGGAGATTTTCTCAATTCAAGAACTGGAAGATGCCCAGCGAATTAGCGCGTCTGATTCCAGATCAGAAGGGCGCATGTTCAAATCACGTCAGGGTCAATATGTCAGTTTCTAAATCACTGAAAAATGAACTATGTTCAAATGGAAGAGGATAGTATCTTTCAACAAAGGCTGGAGATTTTCTCAATTCAAGAACTGGAATATGCCCAGGGAGTTACAAAACAATGAAATGACTGGACGAGCAATTCTACTTATTTCAATCAATATAATTCATTTACTAATACCAGTATTTAGTTTGTTAGCCGATAAATTGTAGCCAAAGTATGACTCTGTGGCGCAACGGTAGCGCGTCTGACTCCAGATCAGAAGGGTGCGTGTTCAAATCACGTCAGGGTCAAAATGTCTGTTCATACAGCTCTGAACAATGAACTATGTTCAAATGGAAGAGGATAGTATCTTTCAACAAAGGCTGGAGTTTTTCTCAATTCAAGAACTGGAAGATGCCCAGCGAATTAACGCGTCTGATTCCAGATCAGAAGGGCGCATGTTCAAATCACGTCAGGGTCAAAATGTCTGTTCATACAGCTCTGAACAATGAACTATGTTCAAATGGAAGAGGATAGTATCTTTCAACAAAGGCTGGAGATTTTCTCAATTCAAGAACTGGAATATGCCCTGGGAGTTATGAAATGACTGGATGAGCAATTCTACTTATTTCAATCAATATAATTCATTTACTAATACCAGTATTTAGTTTGTTATCCGATACATTGTAGCCAAAGTATGACTCTGTGGCGCAACGGTAGCGTGTCTGACTCCAGATCAGAAGGGTGCGTGTTCAAATCACGTCAGGGTCAAAATGTCTGTTCATACAGCTCTGAACAATGAACCATGTTCAAATGGAAGTGGATAGTATCTTTCAACAAAGGCTGGAGATTTTCTCAATTCAAGAACTGGAATATGACCAGTGAGTTACATAACAATGCAATGACTGGACGAGCAATTCTACTTATTTCAATCAGTATAATTCATTTACTAATACCAGTATTTAGTTTGTTAGCCGATAAATTGTAGCCAAAGTATGACTCTGTGGCGCAAAGGTAGCCAACTGACTCCAGATCAGAAGGGTGCGTGTTCAAATCACGTCAGGGTCAAAATGTCTGTTCATACAGCTCTGAACAATGAACTATGTTCAAATGGAAGAGGATAGCATCTTTCAACAAAGGCTGGAGATTTTCTCAATTCAAGAACTGGAAGATGCCCAGCGAATTAGCGCGTCTGATTCCAGATCAGAAGGGCGCATGTTCAAATCACGTCAGGGTCAATATGTCAGTTTCTAAATCACTGAAAAATGAACTATGTTCAAATGGAAGAGGATAGTATCTTTCAACAAAGGCTGGAGATTTTCTCAATTCAAGAACTGGAATATGCCCAGGGAGTTACAAAACAATGAAATGACTGGACGAGCAATTCTACTTATTTCAATCAATATAATTCATTTACTAATACCAGTATTTAGTTTGTTAGCCGATAAATTGTAGCCAAAGTATGACTCTGTGGCGCAACGGTAGCCCGTCTGACTCCAGATCAGAAGGGTGAGTGTTCAAATCACGTCAAGGTCAAAATGTCTGTTCATACAGCTCTGAACAATGAACTATGTTCAAATGGAAGAGGATAGTATCTTTCAACAAAGGCTGGAGATTTTCTCAATTCAAGAACTGGAAGATGCCCAGCGAATTAACGCGTATGATTCCAGATCAGAAGGGCGCATGTTCAAATCACGTCAGGGTCAAAATGTCTGTTCATACAGCTCTGAACACTGAACTATGTTCAAATGGAAGAGGATAGTATCTTTCAACAAAGGCTGGAGATTTTCTCAATTCAAGAACTGGAATATGCCCAGTGAGTTACATAACAATGAAATGACTGGACGAGCAATTCTACTTATTTCAATCAATATAATTCATTTACTAATACCAGTATTTAGTTTGTTAGCCGATAAATTGTAGCCAAAGTATGACTCTGTGGCGCAACGGTAGCGCGTCTGACTCCAGATGAGAAGGGTGCGTGTTCAAATCACGTCAGGATCAAAATGTCTGTTCATACAGCTCTGAACAATGAACTATGTTCAAATGGAAGAGGATAGTATCTTTCAACAAAGGCTGGAGATTTTCTCAATTCAAGAACTGGAAGATGCCCAGCGAATTAGCGCGTCTGATTCCAGATCAGAAGGGCGCATGTTCAAATCACGTCAGGGTCAATATGTCAGTTTCTAAATCACTGAAAAATGAACTATGTTCAAATGGAAGAGGATAGTATCTTTCAACAAAGGCTGGAGATTTTCTCAATTCAAGAACTGGAATATGCCCAGTGAGTTACATAACAATGCAATGACTGAACGAGCAATTCTACTACAATCAATATAATTAATTTACTAATACCAGTATTTAGTTTGTTAGCCGATAAATTGTAGCCAAAGTATGACTCTGTGGCGCAACGGTAGTGCGTCTGACTCCAGATCAGAAGGGTGCGTGTTCAAATCACGTCAGGGTCAAAATGTCTGTTCATACAGCTCTGAACAATGAACTATGTTCAAATGGAAGAGGATAGTATCTTTCAACAAAGGCTGGAGATTTTCTCAATTCAAGAACTGGAAGATGCCCAGCGAATTAACGCGTCTGATTCCAGATCAGAAGGGCGCATGTTCAAATCACGTCAGGGTCAATATGTCAGTTTCTAAATCACTGAAAAATGAACTATGATCAAATGGAAGAGGATAGTATCTTTCAACAAAGGCTGGAGATTTTCTCAATTCAAGAACTGGAATATGCCCTGGGAGTTATGAAATGACTGGATGAGCAATTCTACTTATTTCAATCAATATAATTCATTTACTAATACCAGTATTTAGTTTGTTAGCCGATAAATTGTAGCCAGAGTATGACTCTGTGGCGCAACGGTAGTGCGTCTGACTCCAGATCAGAAGGGTGCGTGTTCAAATCACGTCAGGGTCAAAATGTCTGTTCATACAGCTCTGAACAATGAACTATGTTCAAATGGAAGAGGATAGTATCTTTCAACAAAGGCTGGAGATTTTCTCAATTCAAGAACTGGAAGATGCCCAGCGAATTAGCGCGTCTGATTCCAGATCAGAAGGGCGAATGTTCAAATCACGTCAGGGTCAATATGTCAGTTTCTAAATCACTGAAAAATGAACTATGTTCAAATGGAAGGGGATAGTATCTTTCAACAAAGGCTGGAGATTTTCTCAATTCAAGAACTGGAATATGCCCAGGGAGTTACAAAACAATGAAATGACTGGACGAGCAATTCTACTTATTTCAATCAATATAATTCATTTACTAATACCAGTATTTAGTTTGTTAGCCGATAAATTGTAGCCAAAGTATGACTCTGTGGCGCAACAGTAGCGCGTCTGACTCCAGATCAGAAGGGTGCGTGTTCAAATCACGTCAGGGTCAAAATGTCTGTTCATACAGCTCTGAACAATGAACCATGTTCAAATGGAAGAGGATAGTATCTTTCAACAAAGGCTGGAGATTTTCTCAATTCAAGAACTGGAATATGCCCAGTGAGTTACATAACAATGCAATGACTGGACGAGCAATTCTACTTATTTCAATCGGTATAATTCATTTACTAATACCAGTATTTAGTTTGTTAGCCGATAAATTGTAGCCAAAGTATGACTCTGTGGCGCAACGGTAGTGCGTCTGACTCCAGATCAGAAGGGTGCGTGTTCAAATCACTGTCAGGGTCAAAATGTCTGTTCATACAGCTCTGAACAATGAACTATGTTCAAATGGAAGAGGATAGTATCTTTCAACAAAGGCTGGAGATTTTCTCAATTCAAGAACTGGAAGATGCCCAGCGAATTAACGCGTCTGATTCCAGATCAGAAGGGCGCATGTTCAAATCACGTCAGGGTCAATATGTCAGTTTCTAAATCACTGAAAAATGAACTATGTTCAAATGGAAGAGGATAGTATCTTTCAACAAAGGCTGGAGATTTTCTCAATTCAAGAACTGGAATATGCCCTGGGAGTTATGAAATGACTGGATGAGCAATTCTACTTATTTCAATCAATATAATTCATTTACTAATACCAGTATTTAGTTTGTTAGCCGATAAATTGTAGCCAAAGTATGACTCTGTGGCGCAACGGTAGCGCGTCTGACTCCAGATCAGAAGGGTGCGTGTTCAAATCACGTCAGGGTCAAAATGTCTGTTCATACAGCTCTGAACAATGAACTATGTTCAAATGGAAGAGGATAGTATCTTTCAACAAAGGCTGGAGATTTTCTCAATTCAAGAACTGGAAGTTCAATCAATATAATTCATTTACTATACCAGTATTTAGTTTGTTAGCCGATAAATTGTAGCCAAAGTATGACTCTGTGGCGCAACGGTAGCGCGTCTGACTCCAGATCAGAAGGGTGCGTGTTCAAATCACGTCAGGGTCAAAATGTCTGTTCATACAGCTCTGAACAATGAACCATGTTCAAATGGAAGAGGATAGTATCTTTCAACAAAGGCTGGAGATTTTCTCAATTCAAGAACTGGAATATGCCCAGTGAGTTACATAACAATGCAATGACTGGACGAGCAATTCTACTTATTTCAATCAGTATAATTCATTTACTAATACCAGTATTTAGTTTGTTAGCCGATAAATTGTAGCCAAAGTATGACTCTGTGGCGCAACGGTAGCGCGTCTGACTCCAGATCAGAAGGGTGCGTGTTCAAATCACGTCAGGGTCAAAATGTCTGTTCATACAGCTCTGAACAATGAACCATGTTCAAATGGAAGAGGATAGTATCTTTCAACAAAGGCTGGAGATTTTCTCAATTCAAGAACTGGAATATGCCCAGTGAGTTACATAACAATGCAATGACTGAACGAGCAATTCTACTACAATCAATATAATTAATTTACTAATACCAGTATTTAGTTGTTAGCCGATAAATTGTAGCCAAAGTATGACTCTGTGGCGCAACGGTAGTGCGTCTGACTCCAGATCAGAAGGGTGCGTGTTCAAATCACGTCAGGGTCAAAATGTCTGTTCATACAGCTCTGAACAATGAACTATGTTCAAATGGAAGAGGATAGTATCTTTCAACAAAGGCTGGAGATTTTCTCAATTCAAGAACTGGAATATGCCCAGTGAGTTACATAACAATGCAATGACTGGACGAGCAATTCTACTTATTTCAATCAATATAATTAATTTACTAATACCAGTATTTAGTTTGTTAGCCGATAAATTGTAGCCAAAGTATGACTCTGTGGCCCAACGGTATCGTGTCTGATTCCAGATCAGAAGGGTGAGTGTTCAAATCAAGTCAGGGTCAATATGTCTGTTCCTACAGCTCTGAAACTTGAACTATTTTCAAATGGAAGAAGATAGTATCTTTCAACAATGGCTGGAGATTTTCTCAATTCAAGAACTGGAAGATGCCCAGGGAGTTAGATAACAATGAATGACTGAACTAGCAATTCTACTTGAATAATTTCTTATCATTAATTTACCAGTACGAGTATTAGCTGTTAGCCGATAAATTGTAGCCAAAGTATGACTCTGTGGTGCAAAGGTAGCGCGTCTGACTCCAGATCATAACGGTGTTTGTTCAAATCACGTCAGGGTCAAAATGTCTGTTCATACAGCTCTAAAAAATGAACTATGTTCAAATGGAAGAGGATTGTATCTTTCAACAAAGGCCGGAGATTTTCTCAATTCAAGAACTGGAATATGCCCAGGGAGTTACATAACAATGAAATGATTGGGCTAGCAATTCTACTTGAGTCTAGTCTTATCATTAATATACCAGTACGAGTATTAGTTTGTTAGCCATTAAAATGAAGCCAAAGTATGACTCTGTGGGGCAACGGTAGCGCGTCTATTACAGTTCAATATCTTACAGTGTTATCGGCTGTATGATGTATGTTATGCGTGAGTGTGACAAAGTGACAACTGAAGATTTCAATTATTAAATATGTTGTTTGGTCCAAACCATTGATCTAATTATTATTTTTAACACCATTATTATAGTATGTATTTTTTTCATTGTTATCACACTTTACACACACGTGTCATTTTAGACCCATGTGTGTAAACCTGATGTAGTAATACAAAAACTATCTTAGTTTATAAATTAAGAAAGAAAAAATGAAAATAATGATTTGTGGTCATCAAAAACAAGATATTTCATGAATACTTGGAATATGAAATGATTAAATAAATTGATTTCCAAAAATATTGTAAAGAAACACTCAGCCATGCATGAAATCACTTAGGAAATGAATCCGGGTCCGTTTGGACCCATGCTGCGCATTAGAAGGGTAGTGATACAAAAGTGATTTTTATTCAAAAAGTAAAAATTTAAATAAGAATTTGTGATGATCAAAAACAAGGTAATTGAGGAATTCCTGGAATTCTGAATGATTAAAGTAATTTATTACAAAGATATTTACAATTAAAACTCACCCGGGTCTATTTGGACCCATGTTATGCATCAAAGGGTTAACAAGATTGGGACAGAGAATATGCTACAATACACAAATATATACTCCACAATTTACTTTTGTAATGCATGCACAGTCAGTGCTTGTAGTGCCGACACAAGAAAGAAAGAAAGAAAGACAGAAGGAAGAAGAAGAAAGGAATGGAGGAAACTAAAGAAGAAAACAAGTAATTGCAAGGGAAGGAAATGGAAGGAAAAGGAAATAAAAGAAAGAAGGATTTGAAGAAACAAAAGAAGGAAGGAATGAATGAAGAAAAAAAACAAGGAAGGAAACAAAAAAAAGAAAGAAAATGAATTGAAGATACAATGAAAACATTTTTTTAACAAGGAAGGGATAAAGGAAGAAAGGACTGGAAGAAGGAGGAAAATAAGAAAGAAAGTTGTATAGGAAAAGAACAGAATACATTAATGTGAGAGAATGAGAGGGAATAAGGAAGAATTCAAGGAAATAAAAAAACAAACAAATAAAGAGACCAGTAATAAGGATATAAAAAAATAAAAAGGCAGAGACTCACTGAGCATCCTGCAGACCCCCATCACGGTCTGAAAGACAGGACTGGAGAAGCAGGCTCGGAGCCTCAGGGTAAGGCCATTGGGCAGCCCCAGTCTCAGGGGCTTGTGTTGGGGCATGAACACCAGCCGTGCGTCGGCTTGGACGCCATATTTATCCAGACTCCAAGCTGCTCGCAGCAGCCACCGCTGCTTCTGCTCCCACCACAGCGCATGGTCCGACCAATCACGCTTTATCTCTGCAGAGGACAGACACAAAACACATGTTGCTGAAGACTGAAACACAGTTAAAAGTTTCAAATTTTCTGTCTTTCATGTCTTTACCTCAAGAACTAGAAATGCTTAATTCAACTGACTTCTAGTAAAAGATAACAATATATTGTTCATTTTGTCGTTCCACTAGACTCTGTGGCGCAACGGTAGCGCGTCTGACTCCAGATCAGAAGGTTGCGTGTTCAAATCACGTCAGGGTCAATGTTTCTTCTTCTTATGCAGCATTATTTCTATGTACATAGTAATTTTGTATATGTTCCATAAAGTTACTTAAAATGTTACTATAATAATATTCTATTCTACGGACATCTTTTCTTATTGTTTTGGCTGAGTGCTTTACTTTTAATTTTACAGATGAGTAGTGCAAGGAAATTAAGCAATTACATTACAGTTACGATGTAAATTAAAGTAACACACCGTTACTTTGACTATTTGGTTACACTCTAACTACATAACTCTCAAAGTCTGTACACAATACAGCATAACACGGTTTATATCATAATATGGGCTTTCTCCTAGAACATCTTTTTTAGTGTTAATTTATGCCCGAGTCTGGCCTGAGATAGGAGATGAAATTCTCTGCAGGTAACAACTCGAGCACTGAAAACGACATTTATCAATTACTTTTGTCTCTAGAGATCTAGGAGTTAAATGGTTTTAACAGCACACATTTTAGACTGTAACACTTAACCTGGTCTGAGAAAGGAGGGGATGCACATCTCGAAATAATACATGCAATGTAACTTTACTAGAGATGAATCAAATGCGGTTATCAGCACACATGCTTAAAAGCACATCGATAAAGAACACTAAAGAGTGTCCCCTCTTTGAGAGCTTAATCAAGGAAACCTTGATCATTTCAGACCAATCGTATCAAGGACATTTTACTTCTACTGAGCCTAAGGTGAATCTAAATGTTTATAAACTATAGACTTTAGATATCAACATTGACGAATCCCTCAAAGAAGATTGTAGGCATACCGTTTGATTTTGAACCATAGTCATGCAAACATTGTCAATAATTATATTGCCTGTTTTCGCTTTTTGCTGTGTCGCGCAGACTGTGCGCGTGCCCGCAAGGTGCATGCACGTGTCCGACCACAACATCTGACATATCTCCAATTTGTCTAAAGACAGACGGAAGACTCTGTGGCGCAACGGTAGCGCGTCTGACTCCAGATCAGAAGGTTGCGTGTTCAAATCACGTCAGGGTCATTATTTCTGCTCGTGGAGATTAATAATTAATGGTGAAATAGATCATTAAACGAACCTTTTTTCAAGGTGCTATTAAAGGTCTTGATGGTCGTGTACATGTTTAAACTTTAAACCATGAACAAATTCAAATATTATATGGACAGACTAAGATAAAGCCAGCAAGAAATCTTAAAAAGGAAGCCTTATCGGGTACATTTGCTTGTCTAGTACATTTCAAAATCGGAATTTAGTTTAATAACAGGACAATAATAAAAAGACAGGATGGACAGGATGTTTGCTGTGTTAAGGCACATGCTGAAAATATATAAATGCACCCTTAAAGAAAAAATAATTAAAGCACATTCAGATCAAACGGAGGTGTGTGTTACTTAGCTGATGCGTGATTTATGATAATGCATGCAGGATGTATCATGAAATCCTGTCAAAGTGATACCTATACTCAATGTGAGAACTCTTGCATGTCCATGCAAACTATGTAACATTTTTTAGTCTGTGTATTGAGACTGAGACTGAGACTGACAAACAGACAGACAAACAGACAGTACAGTGACCCACGTGTCTTTTCCACCAGCTTCAGGATGACCCCTCCAACGTGCAGGTCAGATGCCACGCTGATGGTGACAGGTGGCGCGTCAGACCCCAGGTCCTCCACTGTGACCGACAGGTCCCACGCCGCCATACTGCGAGAAAGAGGTCTGGCATGTATAGAAGACAGAAAGGAGAATAAAACAGAGAAGACAGACATGAAAGACAGTGAAAGAATACAATTAATGATAGATTTGGTAACATGTGTCAAACTGATAACCACTTGACTCTGAAAAGCTGCTCAACAAATGCTATTTAAATGATCTATTATGTTTGACAAATGTTTGAGAAAAAGAAAATGAAAAAAACTTTTAAATAATTAGAGAGGTTACTGTTTCATTTGTGTCCGTTTTTACACCACTTTATTAAACTGCCAACACCATTTCTGCAGCTCTGACATGAAATATGTTCAGATGTATCATGATACACTCAATATATTTTCCCTCTTCATACTTTGGTAATTTTTATCTTGTGATTTTATGTTGTTATTTTGCCAAATACTGCACCTTACCTCATCTTGTTGAATGTTGCACCTCACCCCAACTCGTCTTTTTCTTGCATTTTTCTATAGATATATATTGTATAAAACATTTTGCACTATTTGTACATTTTTGTTTTGTTTTGTGAATCTTATAGTGTTTCCTACTGTGTATTGCAACTGTTGCACAACGATTTCCTTCGGGATAAATTAAGTGCAATCTATCTATCTATCTACTATCTACCTACCTACCTACCTCTCTATCTATCTATCTATCTATCTATCTATCTATCTATCTATCTATCTATCTATCTATCTATCTATCTATCTATCTATCTATCTAAATGTTATATTATGTGCTGTCATGTATGGTTGCTGGTGATGTTGTTTTGATATTCTTTTGTGCTCTCTATGCAAAGCAAATTATCCTAGGGGGCAATAAATGTTTCATTCATTCATTCCATCGAGTGTTTTAGTGATTATTATTTTAGGGACCACGAATAAAAAAACTATGCAATTTGACACATGAATAAATTGTTAAAATGCCTAAAGAAAGCATTTAAAAAGTCTCTAAACCTAGACCTGTGCATTCCAGAATAACATTACATTATAGATAATATGAAAGACAATTTCAGTTATACTACATCATTTACATCAGTGCATAAAAATGACTTACATGCGTTTATTAGGCATTTTTAATAAAACTGCATTGAACATCTGAGTAACATATGCTGTAACTGTCATAAGCGTTCAAAAAGTGTGACACAACTTGACAAATTTGATAATATTAATCCTGCCTAAAGTTTTACAGAATATTTCCAGCATTAAATGAAACAAAGAGAGGATATATGACCTGTCAATCATACTTCAGCCAATCAACTGTGAGAAAAAGACGACTTTAACTCATGGTTCAATATCACATGATACTGAGTAACACTGACACACATACACATACACACACACACACACACACACACACACACACACACACACACTGGACAGTTGAGTTAATTCTGATGACATGTCCAGTGTGATGAGTGCTTCCTGTTTCTAACTTGAACTATTCCCAGTGCCACACACACTTCCTCTTTCTGACCCGCCCAGGAGGAGATGTTCATCCAATGCCAATACAGAGACCCACTGCATGTGCATGAAAGTGTAAGCCCATCTTAAATATATAACATGTAAGTATTAGATCTACATCTTTGCCCCATGTATCTGCATAAAACACTATCATCACACACACTGGCATAACAAAGACTAGATGACCTGCTTAACTCTTTTGGAGGACTGAACTTTCTTTATCTGCAATTATCTGAATAAAAGTTCTGATCTGTGACCAGCTCATTTCTCACATTACATTTTGTTGAGTGATGTGACCTAATAAATGACCCTACATCTGTATATTTATAGAAGCCTCACATGTAGACATGCTGCCTTAACGCGCTCTCTGTTCTCATGCTTTCCCCCTTGCTCTCACAAAACACACACACACACACACACACAAACTTTGAAAAACAATACCTTCAGTCTCCTCTGTCCAAGGTTTTGAGAAATGAAAACTGGGGGGACCCTTGAGACTCTGTAAGATCTCTGAAGAAGTTTCCCAGGTTTTCTGTGAAAATGTGCAGCAGTTTCCCTCCTCTCTTGGGCAAGGCAGGTTGTCGTCTGTGTAGCTGTGTGCGCTGCTTGTGTCACTTCTGTTAAGAAAGGCTTGTTCCCTTTTTTGTCGGTTTCCGCCAGGCGGAAATAAGAAAAGTGCTCGAGTTTGACTGACAAGTAGGCTGAGTGTGAGTGATAAATATAAGAAACTGTGTGTGGTTGTGTGTGCAATGCATACAGCATATGTGGGAGGCTAGATTTGAGATACTTAATAGAGAGACAATACACATTATTGCTCTCCAGATAATGTTGATGTCATAACAGATTAATTAGCTCACTGGTTTGATTTTGGGCAAATAATTCTACCTTTAAATCAGGGGTGTCAAACTTGGGATGACTTTGCAAAGTCTAAAGATTAGTTGTTTTGATCATAAAGTAAACTACTGTTCCAGATATCTGTAACTAAATGTGTTGTGCCTTTGTAAATACACTGATCAGTAAGTTGTAACACACATGTGTAAATGATAAACTAATACTATTGTTGAAATTGCACCTTTTTTTTCTTAAGAAAGTTCAGGTTGTTCATAATGTTTTGTAAAAAGATAAAATTTGAACATTTTCAGAATGTACTTTTTTGCACTACAACGAAGGGAAACATTTGGAGTTGTCGTTATTTACAGGTTATTATGCTCTGATTTTACTGGTCCGGCCCACTTGAGATCAAATTGTGCTGTATTTAAAATGAGTTTAAAACACTGAACTAAAATGAGTTTGACACCCCTGCTTTAAATGATAATCTAACCTTCCTTGAGCTACAAACATGACACAATGTTTCTCAATTCAGTTGTACAATCTGCTATGCGGCAACAAACTGTATCTTGCCTTCAGGGTTTGTTTTTTTCTTTGGTGGGTGCTGATTGGACTAATCAGTCTGTTTGAAGAAGATATATTAAAAAACACTATACTATTCTTCAACAAAATTAAAAGAGGTGATGTGTATATGTGAAATAAAGTAGGTTACGAGCCCAGAAACCTTTGTACAATCGGTGTTGGTCTGAATTTCCTTCCCAAACGTCCTGTTTATTAGAGAGGGTTGTTTTAATTTACATTGTAATAAAAACGCCTATCTTTTAAGGTAAGTGTTTGCAAAATCTCCTTCTTACAACTATTGGGAATAGGTTACTTGCTTGTTTTGTCGGCCAGTATACTCTCATCTTGTAATTATAATATTTCTGACAGTATTAAAGGAGCTTCAATTTTTATTGAAAACATTTTTAAAATATATAAACATTTCAACATAGGTACAGAGAAACAAGAATAATAATAATAATTTAACAAAAAATAGTATTGAATTTTGGGATAAGTAAACTTCAATAATATATATTTATAATAAGAAATTAAAAGTTATTTTTCTTTAAAATAAGTCACCGTACAGTTTGACAGTTTCAGTACTTGTTTAAGTGTCTATAAATTGGAGTCTTAATATATATTTTTAATTCACATAAGAATCCATTGAAATTTGGGGTAACTACTTTTATTACTTTTGTATGTAACATTTACTATTGTGTAAAATGTTGATGTGTACCTCTTTAATATAGGAGTGTACTTCTTTATTCTTGGGGGTTTACACCTGTGTGTCAGATTTAAAATAGAGCAGCTCTGGACATATTGTAGCACACCGTTTCCATTGGTAATAATATATATATATATAATATATATATATAATAATACTAACCCTTATTGACACGTTTAAAAGTTCGTTGTTTAACCACAGCCACCCCTTGTAAATGGTACATTCCACATGTGAAAGTCCAAAACAAAAATGGTACATTTGAACTAGCCAACGTTCATCACCAGAGACCGAAAACGAAACCTAACCCCGGTGTGTGTGACACTGATCCCCGTGAAGCTGTTGTAACACGAACCGTCAGCCCTATCGGCGTCACTCAGGCATGGCACTGCAAATATCAGCTCTATTTTCATACATCAGAGCCCCGCTATGCACCGCTCTGCACCGTGTCCGTGCTGACTTCCAGGGAGCCGGTGTCAAATTCAAATACAGTGCGCCTCCTGGAAGCCCCCAGCTCGGAGGGAAGCCAGCAACAAGTCCTGCCCGCGTCCATATTAACGCTGCCCCCCGAGCTGAGAAGTTCTCAACAACGACAGCAGCTGCACTTTGGAGGTCCTGTCGGGGCAACGCTTCCTCCTCACCCCGGGGGAGGATAGCTAGGTTGGGGAAGGTAGCCCTCGGTACCGCCCTCGGAGTGAGCACAGTCGCACTGGTCCAGTCTCTCCACACCGGAACAGTTACCGCGATGGCCGCTAAAGTTAACCTGAACTCCGCTGAGGGAGACTGGAAGGAGAACAAGGGTGAGACTGTTCAACAAGGCCGAATGGATCTACTTTTGATCTTACAATAGCTACCCTGCAGCGTGCTTTGTCAACAGACGAAAGAGAAACGTGTGTGCTGTCACATGAACAAAACACATGTCCAACTGTTGAGCAGTAGTTTAGTTTATTTGCACAATAATGAAAATACAAAATAAATACAATAGGAAAATCCCCAATGATTACAGTGCAGAAGAGGAAGGAAACCTGAAATGCTTATTCAGAGTAATAATAATTTCATTATTACTCATCAAAGACGATACAAAACAAAGAAAATCTATATACACTAATCAGACAAGCAAGCATAAACGGTTAAAAAGAATGAAAGAAAGAAAAGAGAAACACAAACTTAGAATAAATTGATATCAACAGCCAACAGAAGCATCTTCCCATAAGCTTCAATATGACATTAGAAATGTATTTAACTGTGTCCTAAAAGCTGGCAAGGAAGATAAAGATTTCAGTATCATATTCAGTGAATTCCATAACTGTGGACATTATATCTTTTTAATATCTCGATATACTGAATGTCTGAAGATCAAAAAGAAATCTTTTGGAGATCTTGTATGTTTGAAAAGCATTTACCTCTAAAGACCGTAATACATACTATAAAGAGAGATGCAGATGGTACAGTTAGTGTACTATAAACTTGCAATATACTGTATATAAGAAAAACTCAATGTAAGTCAGTATAGGAATTATGTAAATACATTTGGGTTGCAACTAATGATAATTTAGAATGAATTATTTAGCCCAAAGTGATGTCTTGAACTTTTGTTAGTTGACACACAGATTAGAACAATAGATATTAATTTGAGAATGATACAAAATTAAGAAAAGCAAGCCAATTATTGAGTTTAAGAAACATAAAGTACCTTCTATGAAATTATATACACGCTTATGAAATGTTTCACGTAATATTTTGCTGTCTTCATAGAATAAATCTGTACTTCAATAACTGGAGTTTAAGTGAAAAAGCTGCACATAGACCTTTATGTACTTTCAGGTTACATAATCACGTAGTACGCCACACGCTTCATGTTTCTGTAGACATTTCACTGTTCATCAGGTGCATGAGTTATCTTGTATTATTCTTCATCAAGCTTTTCGTCAGTCTGGTTTGCCAGAAGTACCATGTTTCTCTGTCCCTTAACATAAATAAATAAATACTTAACAAAATGTTTTATATCCAGCTAACAGATTATTCGCTGTCCATCGTCTTCCTCCATTGTCTCTCTCAGACTCCTTGCTGTCTCTGTCTGTGAAGGACAGGCGTCAGCACTATAGGACGTCTGACTTTGTGCCGCTGGACGACATCTCGGTGTGGACTCCCACTGCAGGTCAGACACCCGACATCAGTCAAAGTCTCCGTCAAGTTCATTCAGGGTTGGGTTGTTATGCTTTACCGGAGAGCTGCAGCATGAAAACTTTAGTGTTATCAGATATTTTGCCACATCACATCAAGAGCATTTTCAAATTATGTGCAAATTAAAGAGTTCAAAGCATCTTGAATGCAAAATGTAATGTAAGCTTCTGACGCACACAGATCAACACTATTAAGCAAACACAAAGCTAAAGATAAACATACTGATTAGATGTAATGTAACATCATCATAAGTGTATCCCTTATTATCACACATCAGAAGCTTCAATACATATAGTCATTTATTCCAAGCAAAGTGCTTCAAACCGTCTTTATTTAGTTTCTCTGCTTCTAACACAAAAGGCTCATATGGGTTAGAATCTAACCTATTTGAAATGTGTAATTGATAGAGAAATGCAAGCAAACAATTACATTTTGACCTTCTTACACTCATTAAAGGGCTCGAGTATAAGGCCATGGTACGTTGTGTCTCAAGTTTGTTTGCCCAGTAGTCTCAATTTAAAGACTGTAAAGGCAAATGTTATGTTATGGGCGACCCCGATAAAGGCCACGAGCCAAAACGCGTTGGTCTTACAATAAAACTGTTCGATAAACTACAAGTGTTGCTGGAGTTTCATGCATCTTGGAAGTATGTGAAGTTGTGCCCCACTTTACTAAAATGTAATGGAACACTTTCAGGTGCCTACTTACTACAGATTTTATTCAACACTGGACTCAATCGTGAAATAAGGTTTTACTTTGAACTAATTCCTGCAGTTACGATTACAAATATTGATGTTAACAACATTTTCTTCGAAAAAAGGTAATAACCGAATCTTAGTGTCTCTTCAAATGTCACTTTCTGCCTCTCCGTCCCTCCAACACATTTATTGCCATCCACTTTCTTTTCACCACCAGATGCCCTCAGACCTTTTCATTTGTTTATTTCTTTGTGTGGCTCTGGACCATGATCACATAGTATGGAGCACAGATAGAACCTCAAATAATAACAAAGCTCTAGTTTAAATTCTACATAAATATCGCATGACGTCATACTTCTTAGCTCACTTTGCCTCTTTTGCATGAACTGATGTTTCAGCCTCAGTTCTCCTGTCGCCTCTCCTACATCCAGCCACTCCCTCCTGTCCTGCAATAACCTCTTTCCCTGCAGTCCATAGACTGTATTAAATGCTTCAGTCCCAGACAGTTACCTGACCTTCCACGCCCACCTGCTCATCAGCCCTGCAGATATTTCACTAGCTCTTTCCCACTCACTCCCTGTCAGATTGTCAAAGTTGTGTGTTTTGTACGTTTGCTTTCAAGCCACCAGAAACTAAACCTTACCGTGACTTTAACCCTGTACCTGAACCTGCCTGTATACTGTAATACCTTCATTGTGGCATTAAATCATTGAGCGGTACCGTCTGTGTTCGTCATCTGCATTCTGGTCCTATCCCTGTTGCCTCGCACTCTACAACCGTGACATCAAAACAGTGAACAAAGATATATAGTTTTGTACCTGAATCTATAAAATGGGCGTTGAAATCTATTTGAAATGTCGAGCAGTTTATTCAGCATGAAGTCTGTTCACTGTAAATTAGAATAGAATACAGCAGCAGTGCACAATACTTCTATTTATCATAGTATTGCTATTCAAACTGCGGTGTTGACTGATATTTGGACATAACATGTTCACTTCATGTTCACTTTGATAAGGAATCATAAAAACATACACATATCCTCTTCTATAATTTAACCCTAAAACTTGAGATATCACTAATTAAAGAATGTTAAGTGTTTTAAATGTTAAGTAAAGCAGCAAACCACCAAGGCATATTCCTTGTTCAGTTTTATCCGATAAATAAAACTGATCCTGAGACTGAACTGTATGTGTGTATGTCTCATTATCAGGCGCTTCTGAAAAGACTCTCTACCCGAGGAATGAAAAGTTGGACCAGAAGATTTCCCTCTACAGCGGTGACATCACCAAGCTGGAGATAGACGCTATTGTTAATGCAGGTATGTGTGTGGAAATGTATATATTATTATTTTTTGGATCAGTGTGCAGATTAGCAGTCCAACATTGTCCCCAATGATCTACTTTTTCACACATGATGAATTTTTTTTAAAAACAAGATAAAAAAGCAATTTAATCTTCTCTATTTGCAACAAAAGTAATAATAAAAAATAAACACATACACAAGAAAAATATAAGGAAGAATGCCAACCATTCAGGCAATATGAAAGGATTATAGATTAAAGAAAATGGCGCTAAACTGAGCGCAGCCCCGAGTTTGTTTGTGCATCAATGTGAATGCACTGTATATACATTTAGCACAAAACAACAGTGAGGGCGGCTTGTGTTCATTATGGATATGATGTTATCTCAGCGTGTGGGAGGGACAGCTAGCGGCTTTTATGTGGTTACCAACTAGTTTGTACTGTGATGTTCTCTTTAAAGTCATGTACATACAGGACACAGGAAAACATGAACAACAAAAAGGTTTCGAATCGAAAGGATTGCTGACCGACTCCCTGGAAACTTCAAAAGGAAGCAAATCAACCTAAAAGCAGAGCTCGTGTTTATTTGAAGTCTCTTTACTGAACAGATTATGGATACGTTGCTTTGAAATGTAACTGGTGTTCAACTCGTGTGACGCTCAAAGGCCTGTATCAACTCCTTAGATTTAATCTAGTGATAGCTGCTGTTTGGAAAGCAGAAGTCAGTGAACAAAGTTTATTTTACTTTTATTTGAGTATCACATCAGTCATAGTTTACAATACTATATAATATGAACAGTTTGGATTAAACAAACTGCATGTATACACAATGGGTGTGCTTTGTTTTAGTTTTATTAATGGTCCCTGCTAACCAGACTCATTGTTTATTGTCCTGTTTACGTACTATCCCCTAGGCATTTGTTTTGGGTACACTACATCTATTATAGCTACCAGGCAAAACTCAATTTTCTTTGCTCTAACCCGTTTCAACTGCTGCAATTTAAGATTATTTTCATTATCAGTTAATCTGTTGATTATTTTTTTGACTAATCATGAAATAAAGGTCCATCGCTAGCTTTAAAAGCCCAAAGTTACGTTAATAAATGTCGTATTCTGTTCAACTGACCCACAAATTAGTGTTTGCCATTTTCACTTTGTATATACAATTTATAATATATAGTTAATTAGTGATCAAAATTGCTGCCAAATAATTTTCTGTTTGATATATTGACTAATTGTCTCAGCAACACATAAATACAAATTAAAGAATTGAGTTCAAAATAGGGAAAAATATCTTAATACTGAAATGTAATTATTTGCAATAAAATACTGACAGGTTCTAAAATGAATTAAACAAACTTAGTAATAGTAGCTGTCATAATTGAGCTGAATAACAATAGAAAGCTGATGCTAATTCTAGTAAAAATACTGTATTGATCTAACCTAAAGAAATTTCACTAAATGAGTCGTATGATCTATATAATAAAATAAAAAAACTGGTGTAGTCGATGCTTACGTAACACACTTCCTCCCAGAAGTTGTTGTTTTCCGGCCCTTAAGGTAGGATTAGATCCAGTGACCATTAGATGGAGCCAAAAGCCAATTAATTCACTGAAGACCTTTTCCCACAAGGCTGTTGGGGCATTTGGGGGAAATGTAATCGGTGTCTTGGCACAGATGGTGCATCGGGGAAGATTGAGGAAGGCCAGCATGCCTAAATGATGCTTGATGATGAGGCTTTAGCAGAAAATGATAGATCTTCATTGGCAGCTGACTGTCAGCAGGTGTGCGCTGTGCCAGCATCCAGTGAATATGTTGAACTTTCACTCTCATTTGTGGCATTACTGCAGCTTGGGTTTGCGAGCATTCATGCATCTGCCTGCAAATGTTAAAGTAATTAGGTGTGTGTGTCTTACAGTAAGTAATTGTAATTTGTGTAATTTGTCTCTTGTGTGTTTGCAGAGGCGACTTTGAGTTGCGTCGTTTGTTTTTACAAGAGCCTTTTATAGAGTCGCACGATGCAAAGTAGCATGGCATTAACAAGAGGAGACGGCTAGTAAAGTGTCATTTAGCAGAGAGGACGAGGAAAGGTGACGGAGGAAGTCTGAAAAGACACAACGGAAACATGACTGAGAGACGCAGCGTGAGAGAGTGTCAGAACACCGACGCACAAAAAGCGAGGGGAGAGTCTGGAGGAGTGAAAAGAAGGAGATAGAAGAAACGTAGGCAGAGGACACAGGCTAGTATTTAAATCTCGGACTGCATTGCCATGGCAACAGGCAGGTACAGGGTACCCACAAAGGGGTTCTGGGCAGCAGAGTCCGCTTTCTTCTTCCGTTTGACAGACTGGCTGGCCAGCTGACTGTCTCCGTAGTCATTTTGTCGACTAAGCGGCTGACCTTTTCATTCGATGACTAACTGATTGACTAAGAGGCTTTCAGTGATGTCCGTCGCACTTAAAGAGATATGACATTAAAATAAAACGCGAACAGACATCGAGGGCCAAGAGAACAATTAGAAAAGAGACATTTAGTTACGCTCATTTAGAAAATTGCTTGCAAGCTTATTCTCCTGTTGCAGATCTAACAGCAAAGCATCAGCATTTGTAAGCAGACAAATCAGCGCCTGTGGTTTTTGACATGTGGAGGGGAGTGTTGTGGATTTCTTTCTGGCTGTTATGAGAGGCCTTGAAGAATAATTTAGCCCATAACGCAGCAAACATTCAATTGAAGCCAACTGTGGCCAATTATACGCTATACTGGTAGACTGGTTGCGAGGGGGGGGGGGCTTCCAGGCTTGACTGGTGATGAGCAATTGACTGCAGACACAAAAACACACAGATGTGGATGTGGATACATGGAAGACATAGAAGCACCGGAGACTTATGAATGAACAGAAGGAAACTAAGTAATATGCTGCTTCACCCTGGCTGCAGGCAGTGAAAAAAAAAAGACGTTCTACGTCTTTTCCTGACTACTTTTCCTTGACCTCAATGGAAAACATCATGCGGTCAAGGGAAGACGAGGAGGCGAATTCATAAGGACAAAAGACAAGTTTTAAAGTCTGTTAAAAGAATCTGCACTCACACTAGGCTACGGATGTTTGTTTTTTCCAAGTCGCCTAAGGATTTCATTCCAAAACAGAATCGCACATCCTGAGAAGGATGTTTTCAATTTCTCCATAGTGTAGCCTACAATTAAACGGCAACGGCGGATGTTATCGACGGACTAATGGTGCGTCGCTTTTAAGTGCTGCGGCCGCAAAGAATTGTGGGACAGCATTATCTGCTTTCATTTTGGTAAAGGATGGTCTAGTGTACCCAACGCAAAACGAGATGCATTAAAGCACCTTTTCTTAGCATTTGGAGAATTCAACCAGCTCTGATCATGGCTGCCACTGGAGGAACCCTCCTTAGCAAAAAAGACTATTTGACCGCAGCCCATGTTCCTTCCTTCCCTCAGTCAGCACTGATTGATCAGGTAAAGTGGGCGTTGCAGGGAGGCTGTGTGGGCGCTGTTTGTCGTTTGTGTCGCTCTCAATAAAGATCGGATTTACAGTAACTCTCCACTCCTCCCTCTTCTCCCCCCCCCCCCTGCCCTCCCCCTTCCTTCCACACTTTTACAGCCCCTGGCTCCTGCCCACTCCTATAAAACACTACAAACATAAAAACCCACAAGCACTTAAGAGCCGTCCTGGTGAGGAGGAGGGGGGGGGGATATTGGGGGGAGGAGACGACGGGCAGAAACATCCTCCTCTTTACACCCCTCAATCACTCCGTCCGGAGAAGGAGAGAGAGATGGAGGGGAGGATATATTGTCTCTGATGGGCTAGCTGATTAAGATGGATTGCACAATGAAATGTCTTTGGAGTGATGAGTTCTTGGAGGGTGTGTGTGTGAGTGTGTGTGTGTGTGTATGGGCTCGACGTCTCTGCAACTAACTTTGCATTAAAACCTTTTTTCAAATTGATTAAATGCAAATTTGCTTAGCTCTACTGAGCTGCAGTTTCACTCGCAAAAGTTTTATTCCTCATTTCCATTCCAGCACTTACTCTCAGCCGCCGTCGTGTTTATCGTGTTTGACATTAAATGCCATTTATTTTGGCCTACCTCTTCTCCCCACATAGAATTGAAATTTAATTGAAAAGGATTTAAAAAACTGGACATATAAGTTTTTCCAGTATTTTTTGTGTAATGTCCTTTTTTTCTTCCAGTGGAGCTAACTCTGTGTGTGAGAGTAAATGCAGTCGGCTGATAAATCTTTTAGGCTAGACTATAAAAAACTGTCCCTAAAATTAAGCTGTGCACCGTCAAGTGATAAAGAATAGTGTGTGTGTGTGTGTGTGTGTGTGTGTGTGTGTGTGTGTGTGTGTGTGTGTGTGTGTGTGTGTGTGTGTGTGTGTGTGTGTGTGTGTGTGTGTGTGTGTGTGCAAAATTACATACATGTCTGCATGTTTACATCCGCTTGTACCAGAAGTAAAAAATAAACACATTTATCTAGCTCTATGAATGTGGAGGGGTGGTGTACTTTTGAGTGCAGGTGTACAATCATTTTTGCGCGCGCATTAGATAGGGTCTCCCAGGTTTTCCCCTGCAGGTCAGAGATAAAGCAGTTGGTTAGCGCTGGAAACCCACTCACCGTTGCAACAGCTGAGAGATACAAGATTAGAGCCAATAGTTTTCCTGGCCTGCAGGTGACAGACAGGATGGGAGAGAAATATAGTGGGGACTGTACTGTAACTTCCTCAGATAAGAAACCTAGAATAAGAGCTGGGCTGATGAGGAGATGGATAGCAGAGATGGTATGTTAACAGGCAGGGAGGAAAAAAAGGTCAGAAAGTCATGAGGCAGGTGAAGCAACCCTTTGTCTTGCATACAAATTCACTGTATGTGGCATGTTACTGTCAGTATGGCGTCATTGTGAAGTAGTCTTTTAAAAAGGAACTTTGTGCGTGACAAGGACAAGCATTTCGTCAGAGAAGCTAAGCACAAACACGCCGGTCATCATGACTAATGGATAACTTGACAAGTTCAAACTTAAAAGCCTGAAGATTGACTCATAAGTAAGGGTGGAAGAGGTACTTAGATCCTTTTACACAAGTAAAAGTAATCCCACACTGTGAGAATACGACACTACAAGTCATTTTGCATTCAAAGCTTTACTTAAGTAAATGTATGTAAGTATAATCAGCAAATTGTATTTAAAGTATCAAAAGTAAAAGTATTGATTGTGAAGTAAAATGTGCCCTGTCAGTGTTTTACTATTATATCTGATGCTTCTGGATTAATATTACCGCTGCATTAATGGGTCTGTTGCATTTTACTGCTGACGTTTCTGGTTGTGTTCACTCTTTTATTCTTCTGGGTAGTTTAATCTACAGCGAGGCATCATATTCCATAAAATCATTATATGTTTGTAGCGTCACTGTCTCTAAAAAGACTTGTTTCATTTTAAATAGTTTATTTAGGTTAAGAAGTAGGAGAATTTTCTCAACACATAAAGGAACATTTAATCTCCAGATTTATCAGAACAATAATTTAAAATATTTTAGTTTAGTTTCCACTGGATAGAAAAGAAAAACGAATTGTTTGATTTGTAAAGTAAAGTAACTAAAGCTGTCAGATAAATGTAATGTACAATATTTACCTCTGAGACATAGGGAAGTAAAGTAGAGTTTTTACAGTACAATACCTGAGTAAATGCACTTAGTTACATCCCATCACTGCTCATCAGGAATAACAACAGAAGTTTGGATGTATAGTCGATACAAAGGTCAGAAACCAACTTTGCTCAAAGTCAAATGACAATAACAAGTGGAAAAATTCAGCCAAGGCATCACAAACTCATTATATTCATTAATACGTACTGGCCTGAAAATATGACAAATCTCATCATAAAGTTCCTCTTCTGCAACATCTGATTCAGGATAAAGACAGTTTGATAGCGGCTAATGTACTTACTTATTATGCTCATGTCCTCCCACCATCTGATCGCAGCCATTAAACAGTGACAATACAAAGTCCATATTGCCAATATGAACTAAAAACCAACTTCAGCTCATAACTGGTCATTATCAAACTAATTGCAAAGTTCACTTCCATTAATCAATCAAACACCTGCTGAGCTGAATAAGATGGATCCTGGCTCATCTTATCTTAATCAATGTAGTTACTAGATGACTGTTAAACAACTCACTCATTAAATATGTGGCATTTGTGCATTTTATCTGAAGCTTAAAAAGTAAAAAGAGGAACTTATTTCAGGCGCCTGTATAATAAATCACTCTGGGAACAATGCAAATGTAGGCCAGTAAACATTTTTCACATTTTTAAATTGAGTTTCTTCAGTAAATTACAGTAAGCATGAAAACTAAATTTTAACAGATCAACAACAGTTTTTGTTTACATTTCCAACACGCCTTGTCAAGCAGTTAGTTTTGGGAATGTGGAAAGTTTTTCTGAGACATTTTTAGTCTGTCTTCTTGGGCTCACCATCTTTATAACATCCTACACGGTATTTCTTGACTGCTTGACAGATGCTTTATGACTACCTCTTTGGTGACTCCTGATGCTTGAGTTGTCAAGTGATGGCGCCTCGCTGCCTCGTTCCGGTTGTGTTAGTGACACAAGCTGCTGTTGTGAAAGCGTAAAGTGTTTTGTCCTTCAAGACCACTCCCAATTGTTCCGTTTCAGTTTTTGATGATTATTTAAAACAATGAATTAATAGTGTGGTCTGTAAAATGTACAATGTAATGCATGTTTTTCTTCTTAGAATAAATCTATTAGTTCATTAGTCGAATAATAATGGGCAACTATATTGAAAAACATTCTCTGTTCTCAGCTTCTCAAATGTGAAGATTTACTCAATTTCTTTGTCATATATGACCATTTTAAGTGACTGATTTTAAGGTTTTGGACGTTAGTGGAAAGCCTGATATGGTATTCAGAGCTTTCACATTATCTCACGTAAAATGTAATGACCGACTGATCTGAAATCGATAAACGGTTAAAAAGGTGAATTGAAAAATACTCATCTTGAATTGAAGACATCAGTTCAGCAGAAACTTTCCATGATCAACTTAATGTTTCATTATTGCAATGCACTGAGGATGAGTGTTTGAGATAAGCATCAATTATTGAACATCAGTGTTTTTTGAGCTTGGATGCTTCCATTGGGGGCAATATAAATTCAACCCAGCGGTGGAGCATCTTTTATTGATTCCAGAGAAGTCTGTGGTTGATGATGACCGATAGATGTAGTGGGGGTTGTTTATGAGGCTTTGGGGTTATAGAGGATGAGGGGGATGAAGGCACCGGGGCGTAAAGAAGGCATGAACGAGTACACTCGGACAGACAGACGGGCAGCAGGACATCGACTGTAACAGCTGGAGGAGGAAGGTGAGAGAGATGTGCTCAGAGATCTTCTTTGGTAGTTTAAGAGGATAAAACGGGCGAATCCTCGTTTGTACAGGTAGAGAGCCCCTTACAAGAGCATTAGCCTACAGTGGCAGAGCATCACATTCTTCCTGCAAGGCTTTACTGATTCTTAGCTGGCTTTGTCAATGGAGCTTAGCGCTGTGCTTAGAGCCATAATCAGCCTGGCAGACATCCACGCTTTCGCCCCTGTGCTAGAGTGTGTATATAAGATTGTCAGGCCCGACTTGGTGTTGTAAATTGCTTCGGAGTGGCCAAAATAGTTTTTCAGATTTCACCTGAGCTGCATTTTCCTTATTTGACTCGAGTGGAAATCTTTGCATGCTTAACCTCTTTATAAGGGATTTTCCAGCATCAGACCATGGATTAAGTGATTTTTGTCACAGATCTACTTTAAATGTATCTACTCCAGTCTCAGAGCTTAAGCTGTTGATAGTCTGTTTGTTTTAAGTATGTACATCATGCACTTATTAGAGGATAATGAAGTTGTAGCCAGCTGTAGCATTTATTTCCTGCCTGGGGAATTAATGTTTTCAAGGCCGCATGTCATCCTTAGATGGCTGCCACTTTTTCATCAAGTCACTTATCCAAGGTTTTAATCAGGAGGGACGTGTTGTTATGATCCACCCAGCCTCCCTGTTAGTAACGGGGGTCAGAGGAGGTGATGAAAAGCCCAGCACAGAGGCTGTTGAGGTCCCACAGGCCCCCACAGTGTGTGCTCTCTATGTCTCTCTGTGCTGCAGCTACCATACATCTACCCTAGAGCTCTTGTCAGCTCCTCTTAGGACAGGCTCATATTACAAGATGCAAAATGTCACACCAAGTTTGCTATTGCAGACAGATATTTTACTTGTGTGTGCTCTAAGAAAGCTTCAAAACAGATATTATAAAGTGGGTCTGAGTTTATTTATGTGTGTGTGTGTGTGTGTGTGTGTGTGTGTGTGTGTGTGTGTGTGTGTGTGTGTGTGTGTGTGTGTGTTTTGATGCATGAGGGACGCTCAAACTAAAG
The DNA here is from genome assembly GCF_900634415.1 of Cottoperca gobio. NCBI lineage: Eukaryota > Metazoa > Chordata > Actinopteri > Perciformes > Bovichtidae > Cottoperca > Cottoperca gobio. The sequence continues at coordinate 10,155,738 of NC_041364.1, forward strand.
CAAGATAAAATAAAAACCTAGTACTTGCGCTCAGCCGACCTTTCTGCTTTTGTAAGAATTAAGTACCTTCACCACGGAGGTTATGTTTTCGCCTCGGATTGTTTGTCTGTCTGTTAGCAGGATTACAGAAAAAATACTGGTTTCAATTCCGTTAATATTGCGTTTTTGCCATTTTTGCTTCATTCATGTGGTGTCGGAATAATAATAAAATGAGTAGCCGACTGGGAAAATTCAAATGTTCGCTTCCTCAAGCTGGAACAACAACATTTTAAACAACCATCATTGCTCTGGGCAATAAAATACAACATATCTTCTTTGCAGCATACATGTTGTTTCCACATTACCACCAGCTCATCAACACTCTTACACTGAAAGAAAAACTTCCCGAAATGGGACCATCCAAGGAGCATGTGAAGGCACCGTTGGCCTTTAGTGGAGGTTTGCGATCTCTGCCAATCTAATTAAGAGTTGTTGTATTGTTTACTCTTAAAGTATAAAGAGTTCATATGCTGCTGCTATGAAGCAGAACAGGTTACAGATCCCTCATGAACTGCACTGTTTCTCCCTGCCGTAGTAACTGCACTTCCTTAGCTTTAGTTCCTATAGCAGTATCCCCACTGCGCTGACTTTGTGTTTTGTGAAGCAGCGCTAATGGACACGTTCTCACGATATGCCCGTCAACTGTCTATACACACACATGCACTTACAGAAGCAAATTGGTATTGCTGATGCTGCTTGAGTTTCAGAGTAAATATGATATGCTGTCAAAACCTAGCCCTGCCATGACCACCTCTCCACTCTACCAGCTACAGTGGATATAAAAAGTCTACACACCCTTAAGAAATTGCAGGTTTTTTTAAATGTTAAGACAGAAATAACAGCAACGTTAATGTCAGACTTGTTCCATATTCAATGTGATCTTCCAACAAGCAAAACTTCAGAGAACAAAACAAGTAGTTAATTATTTAGAACATTAAAGTACAAAAACTACAACACCTTGATTTCATAAGTCTGCACATCCCGACAGGCTAATACTTTGTGGAAGCACCTTTTGCATTTATTATAGCAGCAAGTCTTTGTGAATATTTTTTAACTTAACTTTGCACAACCAGACTGGTCATTTCAAACATTGTATGTTGGGCTATTTTTTATTTTTAGGGCTGGGCCCTGATTGGGCCAATGCCTTGGATTTTCCTTTTAGGAAGCCATGCCTTGCTTGACTTAGATATGTGCTTTAGGCCATTGTCATGTTGAAATGTGAAATTCCTTGTGGTCATCTTTTTGAAAGAGGCCATCAGGTTTTGTGCCAAAATATCTTGACATTTGGAGCTAATCATTATCCTGTCTATCTTGATAAGGGCACCTGACCCAGCTGAGATGCTTTGGGACTGCTTCCACCTGCTACCACCACCATGCTTCACAGTGGGTACGGTGTTCCTTGGATAATGAGCTGACTTGGCTTTGTGCCAAACATACCTTTTACAATTAAGGCCTAAAAGATTAACCTTTGTCTCGTCACACCATAACACATTCTCCCACATGGTTTGGGGTGACTGAATGAGTCTTTTGGCATGATACCGTCAAGCTCGGAGGTTCCTTTTTGAAAAAGAAAAAAGGGTTTCCGTCTTGCCACCCTATCCTGCCTAGATGAGCAGAATATTGGTGATGGTAGTCACATGCGAGGAGTGACCATGTCTGTCGCAGTATGATGCAACCTCAAATATTCAAGCAAATCCTACAGCAACAGCTGACTTTAATCTGGTTTTAATCAGAATCACTTTCATTGATGGCAGGTGTGCGCTATTTACCTACAGGCATGATTTTGAATGTGATTTCTTAACTTTGATCACAGAGCCCCCTGTATGAAAGGATGTGCAGACTACTTAAAATGTTCCTAATAAATAAATTATTGTTTTTTTTCTCTGGATTTTTGTTTGTTGGAAGATCACATTAAAGATGGAACAAGTCTGACATTTATATTGTTGTTATTTCTGTCTTTACATTTCAAAATCCTACAATTTCACAAGTATGTGTGTGTGTAGACTTTTTATATCCACTTCTAAACCAGGACAAAATTACAGCGTTGGACTTTGAGTGTGCCACATGGAGACGTTAACCCATTTTCATTTTTAGTGGAAAGATAAGAGTGTGAGGTAAAAATGTATGAGTCTTATCTGTATGGAGTTTAATCCGTAAGGTCATCAGTAAGGAGTGGAAGTGATAGGCAGTGTCAAAGATAGAGCCGGGTGCTTGTGGTGTACCACAAAGAATACAGAAAAGTTTACATTCGTCATGAACATTTTAGTATTTATTGCGACGGAGGTCCACGTTGAAAGGAGCCAGTTGAGGTGGTTCGGGCATCTAGTAAGGAGCCACCTGTTCCAGGCACGTCCAGCTGGGAGGAGACCCCGGGGAAGACCCAGGACTCAGTGGAAAGATTATATCTCCTCACAGTCCTGGGAACACCTCAGGATCCCCCAGTTGGAGCTGGAGGATGTGTCCCGGAGAAGGGAAGAATGGGGTTCCTTACTGGAGCTGCTGCCCCCGCGACCCGACCCCGGATAAGCGGTAGACGATGGATGGATGGAGGTGCTTGTAGATTCAGCGGCCGGTAGCTCCCATGAACTGACTACATTTTTGTTTTAATTTGTTGTCTTTTCATCTTTATTACTGGAGCACATATGGCATTTGACACTCCTCAACATTTATAAAGTGCAGCGGACCATGAGACTTTCACCGCCCGCGGTATCTTCCGACCACCCAGCCGAACCAAACGCCACCAAAAGTGGAGTCGACCGCCCCGGGAGGAAGGGAAGAGAGCCGAGATGGGAGCTAAACTAACCCAGCTAGGACCTAAGGCTATTCGACTACCCAGCATATTCCTGTCTGATGTCAGGTCGCGGGAAAATAAAATGGATGAAATAAGACTCAAGCTAATCCAGCAATGAGAGATCATAGACTGTTGTGCCTACTGCCCACATAATACAGAGACCTGGCCTCATCGTGGCATCTCGGATCAAACTATTGCACTTGGTGGACCGTAGGACAGAGCGCAGGACTCTGATGAGACGAGAGGAGGCGGACTCTGTGTGTGTGTGTGTCTGTGTCAATGATACAATTTAGTCAATTTAGTCAAACTTGATGGACAATGTTTCCTTGATTTCCATTTTTTTGTTTTTTAAGATGCCAGCCATATTTCCCAGATAATTGTTTTGTTCCCACTGGTTACATTCCTTAAGATGCAAAAATAATAATAACTGCATTAGGCCTACAGGAATGCACCACTGTTGTTGTTTTGTCATGTTTTTCTTGTGTAGCAAATGTGCATCAAATTGCTTGTTTTATCCGGACAACAGTTCAAAACCAAGAATTATTCAGTTCACTATCATGTAAGACAAAGAAGGCAGGAAACCTTCATATTTTCAGCCAGTCAATTTGACTAACTAATTAATTGATTATCAAAATTGATTGGAAAAACCAATTTAATTTTCAGTCAATCGAATAAACCCTTAATCCATTAACACATGCTCTATAGGCTCTGGTCTGTAGCCAAAGTTGCTTTACCTTTAAATGATTGTATTTAATGTGCAAACACAGATACTGTCTCAATCATAAATGTGCTTGATTATAATATTTTTCTTCTGCATTGAAGACTGTTCTTTATGCGATGCAAATTAAAAATGTGTATTTATATACCCTTTTTAATGTGAAATAAAAAATTCAATTGAAATCTTTAATGTTAGTAGCCTGTCACTGAGGAGACATGCTTGCTATAATTACCGTGGTCCCTGTACAGTAATATTGCTTCTGAAGACAGCTAATGTCTAAGCCAAAGACATTTCTCTCTGTATTTGTTTTGAGGCCTCACTTAATCCTCCTTATGATTTAAAAATACATATCAAATGAATAGAAAATTACTCTTCCACACCCACTTGAAGTGATTTGACTTTTGATGGTAAAGTAAATTAAAGGCTGTGGGCGTATTTCATATCTTTAAGGCTTGAGATGATCCACCACTGTAAGTAATCAGGGTCTCTAGGCTTCAAATTTACTTGAAAAGGAGCTTTGAAACTGTGCTTGTGATATTTAGTTTTATGTTCAGCTGTAGTTTTCCAGCACTTTTTTGAGGTTCCTTAACATGCACACTGCTGACCTTGTCCTAGTTTAAATCTAAATGCTTTTATCTCATACTTTTCATCACTGCAATGAAGTTGTGTTATAGCCACTCTGTCCTCTTAGATATGTGTCTTTGCCATGGGCGAAGTTTGGAGGCTGCAGTGACTCCGTGAATGGGCTGCAGAATGAATTAAGACAGTGCTGCTGCTCTAGTTTTTCCAGTCTAGATCTGTCCGAGTTTATTACGGTACAACTGTCAGAAAGACCACTTTACTGGTCATTTGGGCAGCGACATTAATGCTCTCTGTGTACTGAAAAAATTGAGCTTTCAAGGTTCAGTGCCTTGAGTTTCCGCAGGATGCTCTGATACCCAGTTTGTGTCTCAATTTGAGTGGGAAGATGGAAGAAAAGTTATGATTCATCATGGTGCATCACCAGAGATTCATCCTGAATTTTTCTTTACCGCTTCCATTTAGACATCATCTGAGAGATGTGACTCGAGATGATGAGACATTGGTATTAGACAAACGGGCCTTCGTTTACAGCTTCAGATTGATTTACACCCTGACATTGAGAAGTTAGCATACCCTTGAAGAGTTAATCCCTAATGTTGTCCAGGTCAGTAAATAAACAGAAAAAGAAAGGCCAAACTGAAGGAGTTTGCAAAAAAGCTCATTCGTGCTAATTATTTCTCTCCCACCCCTCCCTTGTTAAAAGCTTTCCCACCCCTCAAATCAATCGCCACTTTAGCGAGCAGGAAGGGATGGAGGAAGTGCGAGCCTCATTAGCCTGATTGGGCCGATGTGGGAGATGGAAGGAGATGGAGTGAATGAGGGAGTAAAAGAGAAAAGGAGTCAGCTTGATCATCAGCACTTGGCCCATCAGAGCTTCTGTCAAATGTGTTGGTTTGTTGTGTAGCGTTGTGACTCCTGGTAGGCCGGGAGAAGATCTCCTGAAGGTGCTCAAGGGGAAACTATTGCTGGATTCAGTTTAGCTGTTTTGCTCCGTCCGTAGTGTGCCGTCCAAAGACATCTAAAGGGTTTACATCTTATCTGAATGATAAGCATGGCTGCAGACCTGAATAGTTATTTCTTCGCCATTTGTGAAAAATGTTACTTCCTACCGCCACAGTCGACCATGTCGACTGGATATAATGTTGGCCAGATGTATTCGTCACTCGCTATTGATTGGTTAGAGTATAACCCCTCCTATCAAGATATCGGCTAACATTAACACGATGTCATGCTGAATGAAAGAAGTGCAACGGCAATTCAGTGCGATTATCAGTCTATGGAATGGCCTGCCGTCATAGCCACTTCCTGACTTCCCCCCCACTGCCTTCTTGATCTGTCTTTTTCATGACTTTGTTGTATATGCACTATAAATGTACTATATTGGATATAACAACGCATAGTTTTGGGCAGTCTCTTCTCGAAGGCACAACAAGTGCCTGGAATAGTTGTGTAAAGCATGAGAGAGAAGTTCAAACCCTACCTTACACACACCTGGACACTTGTTACATAAAGCGAGCGTGACTGTCAGATTGTCTGTTTTGTAATCGGGTGCAGTCCTTCCCAATTCCATGGTTGGAAAGTCAAGCCAAGCATGTGTTTTTAAAGAGCACTTTATGTAGGCTGCCATAATTCACAGTGAGAGGCGGATTGGAAAAGATTGGTCCTTTTTAAAAACATTCATGTGATCAAATTACTAATTAAGTTGATTCAAGAAATGCAATTGTAAATTGTAGTAATAGATGAGGAGGACCTGACCATGAGGCGTAAACTATTCCAAGGTCAGGGAGATTGTAGATATGGCTGGTGTCAGTCCATGCAGTGCTTTAAAAACAATTAAAATAATCTAAATAAATCAGTGGGTTTTATAACGGCACACGAGCACCAGCGCTCTTCACTCTGACAGACTCTTGTATTCTGTGTTGGATCCTTTCTGCAGAAAGCTTTCTTTCTTAAAACTCTCAAAGACAAGTTACTGAGATTGTTGACCTTTTATTGAATAACAGAATTTCCACCACAGTTTTCGATGCTGTTGGATGATTCGACAGGCGCTTTATCTGACATTCAAAATGGCGGACTAAATGTGAGCAGACTTTATTGATATTACAGTATATAAAGCAAGTCCTCTGAGGTTGTGACAGTATGACAATAATGTGCAGTTTGTAAAGCAGCCAGCTGTCAAACTTGTATGTCTTTCCTTGTGTAGGGCAGAGTTCAATTTTCTGTGCTGTCTCACTTAATGCACTCCTTAGTGTAGCAATAATCGTTTGTATCCCCAGTTCTTTATGATAATAATAGTGCACCTATTTTCAAATATTGGTTTTAGTGCCAGAGAAGTAATCAGCCTAGCATTAAGTCTTTGGCTGTGCCTTCAAAGTCCTCGTCTCCTTGGCTGCTCTGGTCGAATACTTGAGTAGCTCCTTAAAAAACCGCACGCTAAGTGCGTCCACAATCACCTGATGAATGGCTTTTTTAATGAGTTTATCAACCTTTGATGATTGATGTTTTTCATTTAGACTTTTGACATTTGAATCCATTTCTGTTCCACTGAACCAGCTGTGCAAATGATGTTGACTAGAACTGAGACAAAATTAGATATGGAAATTAAAAGCACATTGGGGGGAGATTATCCTCATTGTAGGCAGTGCTATTTGAATAATACGTATAATTCAGCTTGACAATAAGCCTCCATTTTCTCTCATCTTTTTAATCATAGCTTAGTGAACAAATTACGAAGGATGTATTATTGTTACCTCCAAAATGGGCTTTAATCTAACCCGGAGTCCTCTTCCCCTCTCTCCACCAGCAAATACAAGGGGCCCGCATTGTCTGCTCACATGTCCTCGTCGCAGACGATGCTTTGTCACATAATCACAAACACGTCACACAGAGAGTACAGGGAGCACACACGGAACACCTGCACACAATTACGATCTTGTAATTGCGCTCTATCAGACATTGTTGTGAAGTGGTGCCTGAAGCGGATGCTGTCGGCCCCGCCTGATCTGAGCTTAGGAAATGACAAGACTATTTATAGGAACTGTTTATCCACTTATCCTGTTGTCACCATTGTCCACGGGTTGGGTCAGAGCCAGACTGACAGACAGGTCGATCAATCCGTACATCAGTTCTTACTAGGGATGTCAAAAGAACCGATACTTTGGTACCAAGACAATGCCAAAATTCTGAAAACGTGACGGTACTCGTTTTTCTACAGTACCGCAGGTAGCGTATTTCTTACTGCGGTAGAGATATGGCATTGAGAATCGTGGAGTTTCACTGGTATAGGTATAGACCACAGAATTCTGGTATCGTGTCAGCCATAGTTCTTACAGTATATGATGTTTGATGAAAGTGGAACATAAAGTAGTGCATTTAGTTCATGGAGTGAAAAGGTCAACATAGTGACATCCTGTACAGTTTCTGATGATGATGTACGTCCATAAGAGAGAAAAAGAATGTTGTAGCCCATAATGTGGTCTGCATTTTATTGTCATAGATATATCTGACTTTATATAATCTTAGCTGCAGATTTATTGATCTTTTAAACTAGTAATCCATTCAACGTGTGCCATTAAAGCGTATTATTTTGTTTTGCAAAGCCCCTGGTAAACATCTGTTTCAGTGCACAAGCAAAAGCATTTCTTTGGCCAATTCATTTTCATCACGCTGAAGATTTAAAATGAAGAATATTTATCCCTGAAATTGCAATTTGATGTTTAGTCTCTGTGTGTCAAGTAAACGGAAAGCAAAGTGCAGATGGATTTCTCTGTCATAAAAAAAGTCAAGGACACCGTGATGCATTGGGATACACGGGACACCTCAATCACAGTAACGTCAAGCAGTGAAAAGATTTATCACACCCTTTCATCCTTTACTTTCTGTGTCTTCTGCAAGATCAACAGCATGTGACGGGTTTGACATGCATGAGCGAGACAGTTATCTGCGTGCATTTGTGAGTTGTTAATCTTTGCACATTATTGTGTGGGTGTGTATATACAGAATGAGACGCTCTTAAGGTTTTATAAAAAATGTCATATGATGAAACCAGTATCTTTCTGCATCTTTTAAAGGCTGGTGTTTTTCTATGTTTTTATTTTATTGCCTACAAATCCAATGGAAAGACCAAAACCAACATTGAATTAGTTTGTCTCTTTTCGACTTAACCTCACACTCTGCTCTGAGCCTATTTATTCCAACTAAAGACATAAATCTTTAAAAACTGATTATGAAAATATACTTGAATTATTACAAAAGGCCAAATAATTTCAGAAAAAAAGATGGCCATTGTGGTTTTTAGCAAATATTACTTAAACAGGAGTAAATAGTACATTTGTCGGGTCAGATAAAATGTTTCACATACTGTAAACAGATTACTTGCTTACATAGATACATACATAGAGTTAATTACTGAGTGGGACATGTTTCTAGATCACCTCAAACATTCAGTATTCAGGCATTTTTCTACTGCAATTTCTTTCTTTATCAGCGACTTATTTGCTGATACGATAGGCCTCCAATGTCCTAATATTGGCCAACAGATTATGTTTTTCTTTTCCTTCTTAGTGTTTATTACCAGATTCACACCAGAGAGCTGACAGGAAATGAGAGGAGAGAGATAGGAAATGATATCCAACAAAGTTCCCCAGGCTGGACTCCAACCAGGGACGTTGCCATTCATGGTTGGCGCCTTTAAAACAAATTAATAATAATAATAATAATAAAAAACAAAACGTTTTTTTGGACAACAACCTTTTTGGCACAAAGAAATAACATAGCTAAACAGAGAATACATTACTTGTTAGTAGCTGACATTGATTGTTGGGTTTGTTCTTTTGATGGAATTTATATATATAATATAGAATATCACCTGCTTTATCTTTTAATTGTTTGTCACTATCCACGTTTTATGAGTTGGAGAGAGAGCAGTGAAATAGTGTTGCTCCTTAAATTACAGTAGATTAATGGTTGTGATTCCATTGTTTGGTCAAATAGTTGTCGATATTTTATTAATTCCTATTGTTTCATCATTAAATTGTGCAGCCTTGAACCAGCAGCACATTGTGTGTGCTGGACCTCTGGTGTGATCACAATCCACTTTGTGGCTTTTTCAACCAAGTAATGAATAATTTACTGTGCTCCTGGAATTCATTTATTTTTTGGCTGCGTTGTGTATGCGTCTGCTGAAGAAAGAGAAAGAAAGAGAGTCAGTACTCCAGAGAATCACAAGTTGCCATAACTACAAGTGCTGAGGTCTCGCTGCGGTCCAGAGTGTCCAGCCCCGGAGAGGTGGGCAGTAAGCCGACCATGAGTGAAGGCTGAGAGCTTTGGAGGACCCCATACAGCAGGAGCCCAGTGCCTGAAGCGCTGCTCAGCCAGAGTTGTTTCTCTTCACATTTTCCTCGTGTAGGCTGGAGATGAAACTGAATGCCTGATGGTTTATCATGTGAAGAAAAGGAATCTATCAACTATTCACTTAATGTCAGTCTTGGACAGAGAATGAGCCAAAGACTACTTGAGGTTATAAATGCTTTTAATTTTTGTAAATATTTTCCTCCATTGGTATAAAGCACATAAGGCTGGGAATTTGAATAGAGGACAACTGTTGGTACAAGCACAATTTAGTTCTCTTTTTGTACATGCTTTCAGCATGGTTATGGGAGAAGTGATTTTTTCTTCCTTCCATCTCACTAGAGGCTTCTTGCAGTGGCACTAAAGTGGCTCTTCCTTCTGATAGACAGCCTAATTCATACAGTTGGTGTGGTTATAATCCCCCGGAGGCTGTCTTACTTTATTCTCTGCCTTGTTTATTCCACTGATGTCCTCTCCATCCATCGCTACAGAGGAACCCAGACCACCAGAGCCTAATGTTTTGTTGTTGTTGTTGTTGGATCAGTTTATACCTCTGAGGTATTTACTGGTCTCTTGCAGTGTGTGTGTGTGTGTGTGTGTGTGTGTGTGTGTGTGTGTGTGTGTGTGTGTGTGTGTGTGTGTGTGTGTGTGTGTGTGTGTGTGTGTGTGTGTGTGTGTGTGTGTGTGTGTGTGTGTGTGTGTGTGTGTGTGTATGTGTGTGTGTGTGTGAAGAGAAACGTGTGAGTGTTTTGTGGTACGTTGGGACCATCAGTCCCTTGTCACTCGAAGGTTGTACAGGTTTGTGTCACTCAACGACGACTTAGAATGTGTGTTTGTCTTGAGCTGGATTTGCAGCTGAGGTTTGTAAATCTGTGAAATATTGTTTCAAGTGTGGCAGTGCTGTTTGTGCATGCGGATGTGTGTTTCAGACATGGACCTTTTGACCGCACGTACGTGTGTTGATGTTTATAGTACTCATATTTTCTGTGCACTCTCACTCCGTATGTTGCATCTGTTTATGTTTCTCCTCGGTGCCCTTGACTGCTTTGAGTTCAATCTGCAGTCTGATCGAATGATCACGAGTTCATGTTTCCTTACGGTCCAGTCTGTTTAATTTTCACCTTTTTGTGAATGATACCTGAAACTTGTAGGAGCATTTGTATCTGGAAACCCCCCCCCCATGTGGATGTGGTGTGGAAATGATTCTGTTGTCTTGTGCATAGCTGGGGTAACATACCTTTCACCATTGTATGCATTTATAGGAATACATTGACCTTTTGCCAAAGAAGCTTATAATGCATGCAAACACCGGGTGCCACTTAATCGTGCGGTGCAGCTTTACATCACTCTTAACAGCCCTGTGGTGAAGAAAACACTGAGCTCGGAGTTTAAAATGCAACTGGCCATTTTATTGCAAATTGGTGAGTTGAGCTCATTTGTTAAAGAAATGGAGGCAAAGTATTCAGAACGGCACTGAATTAAAAGGCAAGTCATCGAAATTGAAGACACAACTGTTGTGCTCATATTCACAATCCATGTAGAACGTGTTTGATACCCTAAAGATGTTTACTATTTTAGTAACACAATAGAGGCATATCTAAAAATCCCATTTTGATCCCATTTGTTGTAGTGCAAGAGTAAATTTCAGACACATATTTGTGCTCGAGTCTCTGAGCATACATCTTTTTGTTGGGTGTAATGTGAGTTAGAATAATTAAGCTGGAGGGCTTGACGCTAGATAATGGACTGCGACAGTGAAAGGCTTTCATAATGACGGATGAGAACTCAGGGCATTGTCGTTAAGAGCACAGGCGTGGAGATACAGCTGCATCACATTTACTGCATGCGTTGGCGCATGCACACAGACATATAATCAAAAGTCCTTAAGATAAACATTAATATGAAGTCTCTTTTTATCCCCCTCTCAGACACAGATAGTACAAGAACCCATTTCTGTCAACATAAAGTACATTTCTTTCTGACTCTCTCCTTCACAAACACCCAACACAAGCAGTTACTCTAAGATGGACACTTATACACTCCCCCGTTCGTTATATTGATCCATGCTTACACAAGTATTAGCACTCACTTAGAATGAGAGGCATGTCTTCCGAAGCACGAAGCAGAAACACATCCACACAAATGCACACACAGTTTCGCCTGGTGAAACTACAACACACGCTAACACGCAAACTTCCCAGGGTTAATAACACATGCGTCTGCTCTGGGCTGGCAGAATCTTCCAAATTGAATTGGAGCAGCTGATGTATTCATCCAGTGTGTGTGATTTAACGAGGTCCACTCCGTCTCGTCATAAATCATATTATTAATCTTGAGCTTCCCATTGATTTTTTTTTTTTTTTAAGCCATCCCAGTGCATTATTTGATATCGCTCCAGCCTTTGTTTCAGATTTAATGAACCTCACACATAGACAGACAGACAGACAGACAGGCAGACTCTTGAAACTACTTTTCCTTTTAGAAGTCTTTATTCATCTGTGTAGAAAAAAAGACGACAGACCAATAAATGGAATAGCATTTTGCACCCATTTTTATGTTTATACATAAGAGTGTTTTCATTATCACATCTGAGGGTGACATTTTTAAAAGGAAAAAGGATTTCTGCACAGAATGAAAGGAAGCTTCAGTGCTCTTAAAAAAAGAAAACAAAGACAAATGCAGCAAAAGAATACAAAAAAATCCACATCGGAGCTCGTCCAATATTAAAGTAAGTAAGAATCAGTTTTGACACTTACAGGCTCGATATATACGTATATCACTCAGCATCATCCTTCCCTCTATGCCCCCTCACTCTTTATTTGTCTACTAGCCTCTCCTCTTCCTCTTTTCATCTCTGGCTGTTTGTCAGTGTTTTCCTTTGATGTTTATCCTCCTGTAAAGTATATTAGCGGGGTCAGTGAGAGGCAGTCAGAAAGCAGGTGCCGCTACCTCCTTCATGTAAATAAATGTTTGTTTGCCCGTTAAAATGCGCAGTGTAGTGGTCAGGCTGTGATCCCTGTTCACAGAACTGCGTCTATGCTGTAGTAGGGCCTATACAACTGAGACGACATGAAAACTTATGTCATTTTCCTCAAGTTTGAAATTTCAGCTGTTTTAAAGTATTACTCCAAATTAAAATGCCCTCTTTTAGGATGGGGCAATATGATGACAGATACTGTGAGACAAATATGTGATTAATCTGCTAATTATCTTTTCAATTAGTTGATTTGTCAGTTTTTCTATAAACTGTTATCAATATTAACAAATGTCTATCACCACAATTTACTGCCCAGAGTGATGTCTTTAAATTGCTTGTTCTATCCAACTAACAGTGGAAAACTGTCAGATAAGACTAAAATACTCACAAATGGCACAATCTGAAGCAAATAAATATTTAGCATATTTGCTTAGAAAATTACTTTAATTATCATAATGGATCATTTATCAAAATAGTTGCAGATTAATTTCCTGTTGATCGATTTAATAGACTGAATGTTTTGTTTAGTTGAAGCTTTCACTTTAATATCTCTGGTGGTATACGGCCATTCTGTTTCCAAAAAAAAAGCAACACTACTTCATGGCAGTATTGGAATTTCATATGATTTTTGCATCAATGTGATGAAGTGCTATAATTTGGTAATTTGATCTATAATCAGTTTCCCAATCCATATATTCCAAGTACTATGTCCCAATATACATATAACTATCACAATATGAAATTAAATATACTATGATAGATGATTTTATACATATTGCCCACTCCTACCTTCTTGTACTTTTGAATATAATTGAAAAAACATAGATTGTTATGATATTTTTTTTAGCAAAGAGTAATTAGACTAGAGTAAGTTCCGCCTTCCACCCAAAAATGATTAGCTGCTAAAACAGAAATGATTAGCTGCTAAATCTAAAAGGTTTAACCAGAGATGATAATGGGTTACTATTAAAAGATGTATAATTAGATTTATTTCACTTCATTTGCAAAAAGGTAATTTAATAATGAGACCAGACCACAATAGAAAGTGGGTTCATGGGTACACATTTTAAAAAATTCTGATGGGGAGATTTTTCACAGCCTTTCTTCTCAAGATACTCATTTGTCCTGCAGTATTGACAATAATGTAACTTGTTTATATTTTTCTCTGATTGCCTTGCCTCTCTTCTTCGTGTTGTCCTACAAACATTGGCATGTAAATGGATCCGTGTTATGATGAAGATACAGGTGGAAACTGCCCAAAAAATAAAGTTTGACTCTTTCACTTGTAATGATCACAGGCAACTGAAAACACCAGTCCTTGAAGTGTGCAGTAGTTGATGGCAAAACTTGAGCCATTTTATGGATGATGATGTTACATTATTCCAGTTGTGACCCCTCTTCTTTACCCCGCACGTATCCTTCTCGGTCCCCCATCTTCTTTTCCCTTTGTCTGATTTTTTACCTCCTGCTGCTGCATTTGTCACACGCCCTTTTTTTCTCTTATCTTCCTTTTTTCTCAAATGTTCTGTCCTTGCTGTCTGCCTTAAGCCAACACACCTCTCTAAGTGCCTCCATCCCCAAAACAGCACCCCGCTCTCTTTCCGTGTCTTATTTTCTTTTCTAACCATCCATCTATCCATCACCCCCTCTCTCTCTCTCTCTCTCTCTCTCTCTCTCTCTCTCTCTCTCTCTCTCTCTCTCTCTCTCTCTCTCTCTCTCTCTCTCTCTCATTAGTGTCTCCCGTCTCTGTCAGAACTGTTATCACTGCTGTCAGCTCCCTTGGCGAGAACAAAGTCGTCCTCTGCTCACGGCACCACAAAAGACACGAGAGAAATGAAAGGAAAGAGCCTCAGCCACAAAAAAGAAAAGGAGGCTGAAACGTGTAAAAATTAAAAAGGAGGGGAGTGAACTAGAGGGAAAGGAGGGGGCTAGTAACACATCTTTTCATGTCAACCATGATGCATTGTCATCTGTGGGTTATAACAACCATTGATTTCTCCCTCTGTCATCCCTTTTATCTATACAGCACAGAGCTTACAGTTGGTAGGAAGATATGAGAGCTATCTCTATACACATCAAGTGCCTTTTCCTCATATTATAAATATATCTCCTGCTAAATCAGCTAAGCCTAGTATATCAACCTCAAATAAGTTACTGTGTATTATTATGAGCTGAGAAGAACAGTAGGTTTAAAAGACACTGAGATATCCAAAAGAGAAAACATAACCATTTATAACTATAAGTAGCGCAGAAAGAAAGACTTACTGTATAAAGTAGTATACAGTAGTAGAGTATAGTAGGACTGTTACTTCTGTCACTTAATAGCAATGTCCAATCAAGATAGCTGAAATCAGTCTTTTCTACTTAGCAAACCAATCAGAATTGAACCATCAGAGGCACAGAGGGTACTTTGGAAACCAAGGACAAAATGGCCACCAGCCAAGGGGTCGTCATCATAGAAATGGCGCGGGGCAATCGTGGCTTGGGCAGTGTGTCCCTGTATCATCACGTGTAGGCATAATCTATGTCGGGGATGCCACCCTCTCTGTAGCCACGGTTGGTACCATAAGTGACATGATGGTGGCTGGTTTGGCTGAGGATGGTGCCATTGAGGCTGCCGGCTCCGTGGCTGCTCCGGTAGGTTCCGTTAGCTTGGGAGGAAGTGGAAGAAGAGGGGAAAATGGTGTGGATGTAGGTGACATCGTCCAGCTTAGGCTGCAGGGGCTGATGCGCCATAGCTGTCATCTGAAACCCTGCAGGAGGGGCCCTGATCTCTAAAATGGAAGTGTCTTTCTTGGTGCCTGACTCTACATAGTCATCATAATGTTTTCCACCCCGGCCCCTGCTGTATGTGCCTGAATCCCCGGACACGTAACTTGTTCTCTGTCCATACCAGCAGAAGATGCCAAAGATTAACAGCAGGCTTACTAATGCTGTGGCACCCCCTATGATCCCAGCCAATGGCAGGGCTGTTAGTTCTGAGTCCTGTCCGTCTTTATCTGACCCTTCCTCTCCTGTGTTGACCAGAGCCTCTCCAGTTTCTATCTGAGCGCAGGCCGGGCTCGAGTCTTTACTGTCCGTGTCCATGCTGCCAACTCGAGATAAACCCATGCTGGAACCCCCAAAAGAGGGTTCCTGTCGTAGTGGCAGCAAACAGATGAGGTAATGGGAGCGTGGGGTAAGCTGGGTAAGGAGGTATTGCCTCCTCTCTCCAGGTACCAGAGTCTCTGTTATGGAACCAAGAGCAGCACTGCTACCCAACCTCAGCCACGACAGGCGGAAGGAGGGTGCCGGCTCTGGGCACAGCCAACTCACCAGCACACTGTCCGAAGAGAGATGTTTTACAGTCAGCTCCAGGGCCTCTCCAGATACCTGCCCCCCTTCACCGGGAGGCAGAGGCATAACAAGGCCTGGCCGCTTGGCGCGCAGAGTGAAGAGTGAACCTTGTGTGGGGACCAGCAGAGAGGTTGTGGTGGTGCTGCCAGGGGGGACTGAAGCCACTGCTTGGCCCCCTCCAACGTCATCTTCACCTCCTCCATCTTTTTCTGCTGGGTTCATCCCCATTCCAGCACTGGGACCAGCAGGGGGGCCTTCACACTGCTCCATCAGGGAGGTTAGTTCTCTGAGAGCCTGGCCCCTTACAGGCTCGGGCCCCTGACAGGTCAGACCCCTGACTGTCACCCCTGCCCCCCGGCTGTGCAGCCATGAATGGAGCCAGCGAAGGTTGCAGCCACAGTACCAGGGATTTCCTCGCAGCAGTAGCATCTCCAGGCCTTCTGTGTCTTTCAGAAGCCCTCGTGGGAGAGTGGTCAGATTGTTTCCTGAAAGGTCCAGCTTCTGTAGCCGCCGCATCCCGTCCAGCGCTCCCCGTGGTATGTGAGTCATTCCGTTGTCTTGCAAATGGAGTCGCACGAGGTGAGCCGAAGGTAGGTAGACTGGCGGAGACTGAAGGGCATTCCTGACCAGTGACAGCTCCGTCAGGTTGGAGAGTCGGGAAAAGGTGTCATCTGCAATGCGTGTGTTTGCCAACAGGTTCCCATCCAGGACCAAGCGTCGCAAGGAGGAGAGCCCACGGAAGGCATGTGTGGGGATGGTGCTGATTCTATTGTCGTCCAGTCGCAACTCTTCCAAGGATGCTGGCAAGCCTGCAGGGATGCTTGACAGGTGGTTCCGAGAAAGAAACAGTAGTCGAAGTCGTGGAGTCCCAGAAAAAGCTCGCTCCTGGATGCTAACTGTGGATATGGAGTTATCATCCAGGTGCAAACGTTCTAGTAATGGTAACTTGGCCAGAGCTGATCTCGGTAACGTTCGTATATTATTATCCTGCAAATGGAGCTCCCGTAACGAAGGGGGGAGGTGTATAGGGAATTCATCCAACTGGTTGGCGTACAGGTAAATCACTCGTATGGAAGTGCTGCGTTCCAGTGATGGAGGCAGGCCTGCGTTACTCAGCCGGTTGCTTTGCAAGTATAGGATGGCGGCCATTAATGGTAGTGGAGGAATTATACTGAGGCCACGGTCATTGCAGTAGACAAAACCCTCATCACAGCGGCACACAGAGGGACAAATAATGCCCTCATCTCCCTCGCCCGTCTCCATGGCAATTGCCGCTGCCGCCAGTTCCAACACCTCAGCCAATAAGGTGAGGCACAGGAGGAGCAGAAAGAGCCAATCGCGGAGCTCAGCAAGACTCTCAGCTGCCATGTTGATGCACAGTTCCTGATTGAAAGAGAGGAAATGGGAAACTAGATTAAAACAAGTACACAAGCTGTACATTTTAAAGTCAAAGTAACTTTTTACATTCAGAAGAGAAGTAGAAACAGTTGTCCTGCAAGTTTAGATTAAGACAAACCACAAAGTCTCTCATTCTAAAATTCTTAATTTATGTGCTGTACTTTCTACTTGCTGTTAGACGTAAAGTTTTTTAATCTAAAGGTGAAGAAGTTTTGGCGTTTGAATAGGCAGACATACTTTATAGAGGCTGTTTAGTATTATATTGGTCAGAGCGACCAAGGAGAAGACAAACGTACATTTAGAGGCAGATAGTGCGATAAACGGTTGAGTGAGCGGGCAAGGAAGATTACAAGAATCAGAGAAAGCAAAAGGATGACAAAGACTGGAGAAAATTGGACAGCGACGGTTGCAGGGAGAAAAAATAAGGGAGGAAGACTTTTTCAGGGCGATTAACTTAAACAGAATGAGTGACATGAAACTAAAATGGAGGAGAGGTCGGGGAGAAGGAAATCAGATTAATTGCCCAGTCTGCTGTTGATTTCTTTGAAGACACCAGAAGTGGTAAACTTGTTGTGACTGCACTCTATCTGACCTCACCAATGAAATTACAAAGAGAAAACATGTAAATGAATAAACAGAAAAGTAGAATTTCACAGGTTCCTGACTGTATATTCAGAAACACAAGTCGTATGTTTCAGGCTATGACCAAAACACACACAGAAATACACACACAAATAAGTAAACACACTGAACACAAAGCATTCACATACAGAACAGAGTCTCAGTACAAGATGACATGTATAATGCATGCTTTCTCTTGGTTGTTATTGTTCGTGAAATTTTTATAAATTATTCAGGAAAGTGGTCTTGAAATCCCCAGAAATGTTTTAGCGAGATGTTTTACAGGGAAGCATTTTTCTGCAACATTAATACGTTCCTCAGTCTATGTTTTATGAAATGTCTCCTAGCGAATCCCTGACACCAACGTCAATAACATAAATTTACAATTCAGATAAAATGATCTCAGTGCACTCAACATTCACAGCACACTATTTATAGTATATGAATAATATACAGTTGTGAAAGTTGTGGAAATTACATTGTGCTGCACTCTTGTTTGAATCCTTTGTTTTGGGTAGCCTGGGGCTAGAAAATCTGCCCTGACGTGAAATGCCTGACATGATTTGACAGCACATTTGATAAACAAATCCTCTAAAGGCAAGTTTTTCTCCCCCTCCCCTTCTGTGCATACATGCATGTGTATGTGTGTGTGTTTGTATGTGAACTCAGTGCTAGATGCAAAATTGCCCCTTGGCTGCAGTCAAAATCCATGCAAAGCAAACAAGAGATGGCAACAATAGAAGAGACAGAGGGGAGGGAGGGAGGGAGGGAGGGATAAGGGTGAGGAGACAGATGGAGACTTGGACAGTCAGTCAGTGGAGGAGAGGGGAAATGAGTTCCTGGCAGTGAAGACTCAAGACAGTATCAGCTGAGTTTGGTGCAAAAAGAAGAATGATTGGGTGTTGTTTTTTCTTTAAAAGATAACTGCATTTGTGTACCTGTTCACTCTCTCTGTGTGTGTGTGTGTGTGAGAAAGAGATCTGCATCAACAACAACCAGCTTGTGTCTCATCTCGACACAGGCAGTATTTGATATGTAAAAAAAGAGTGTGTGTGCCGCGCAATTCGGCAATTTTTTATACTTCTCTTAATGACTCCAAGCATTACCAGCATTTGAGAGACAGAGAAAGTAAGGGAGAGGAACACATGCACACAAGAAGGAGTGTCAAAGTAGATGCTGAGACCATATTGGGAATGCTCTATGAATACCAACTAGCATATGTTTCACTGCCACACTATCCCCGCTCCCCTTTCATAAATACGTCTTGGCACAAACCTGTACGTGCGCTTTTTGCCTACATGCCAAGGTTTCCTATCGACACATCCTCCTAATGATCCTTAGATTTTCTGTCTTCTCCCCTCCCTGCCTCGTTCTCTCACTCTCCAACTGTCGCTCTCCCTTATGGCGCCCTCCTCTCTCTGCATCTTTCTACCTCTCCCGTCCCCCCCACCACTTCCTCCCCTTCATAATCTTTCATTATATCCACTCTCAGGTTTGTTTACAGAAGTGTCCGTGCAGTCACACTCCTACCCTCTTCCCCTATCTCTCTTTCTCTTTCTAATCCTCTTTTATCGTTTCCTCTCCAGTCCTCTGTTGATTCCTACACACTGAGATTGGATCAATCAGCTCTGGTTCAGTTCTCCTGCCCAGACTTCCTCTCTCCCTCTCCCTCATGGCGACTTAGTTTCTCTATTTCATTTAGATGCAGCAGACCCCCCACCTCTTATTTTTCCCCACCTTCTCTTTCTCACTCCCTCTTGGCTTCAGCTTTCTCGCCTCCGCATTCGCCTCTCCCGCTCCCTTTGCAGCACCCCCCCAACATTTCAATCATGTTCTGAAATAAAAACCTTTGTGTAAGCACAGAGCCAGTGTGTGTTTGTGTTCTTTGCTATCATGTAGCTGAAAGTAACATTTGGTATGCTGTTCTTCATTGCGGTGAATGTGTTTGTGTATGCGTGCTTGCGTGCATGTGTGTGTAAATGGTCTGATCGACCCAGGGTATGATTGCAGAGGGCTTGCTAACCTGCTCAGTCTCTGTGCCTTTCACGTCCGCCGAAGCTTTGTTTTTCCTGTATCAAGGATTTGTGGAGAGGAGTATTAGTGTTTCTGTGTGTGTGATTGAAGATGTAGCCGTGGATCTCTCTGTGTGTTAGCGAAGTTTCCAAGTCTTCTTTGAATCGTTCACAAGTGTAGCCGCGCTCCTCGAGGCCGTTGAATCTTCCTCAGCTTGGGTGAATGATGATAGGGATGATGATAGCCTGTACTCCAGGGCTCTGCGAGTTGCAACACCAGCATGGCTCAAAGCCGCCTCGGCACCCACATTTGTGTTGTGTGTGTCCTACTGCCAAGCTCTCTCTCTCTTTCTCTCTCTCTCTCTGGGGTAAGGGGCTTTTAGGCCTGCCAACTCAAGTCATCTTCAACGATCGTCCAGAGGCCTAATTCTGAAACCACCGCTCCACACCCAAATGCTACAGTTGGGCAGACAGTCAGAAGATGGTTGAGGGCTCAAGGGTCCTTCTTCGAAGTCAGAAGCAATCCTGGATACTCCAGCAAGCAGTGGGTCATGCAAAAATAGTACAGTGCCGTGCTACACTTGCTTTGAATAACCAGGTAGTGGTTTTAATTAATAAGAGGGATTTCCACAGCTCAGAAATATCCAGCAAAGAGTCCTTACGATTATTAGTTTTATTATAACAAATATTATAATATAAATTTCACAGTTCAGTGATGCTATTGAGTATGTTTGAGGCTGTGAAAGACAGTTTGGTCCGGTGCAGAATTCAGGCTGTAAGAGTTGGGTTGAGAGGCTTCTTTATACCTCCCTCTCAGTTTCCGCCTCACTCTCTTCTGTTAAATGTTTAATCGCTTCCTTTTCAGTTCACACAGATGATCTTTAGAGGCAGCAGAGCCCTATGACCGCATGTACTGTATGTAGTCCGCTCTGTGGCTCACGTGGCTCAGTATGAAAAGTTCCCTCACAGGTTAGCAGAAATGGGCCGGCGTCTAGTATCCTCAAGGTAGACTTCACTGGTGTTTGCTTCAGCAGGAAAGCTGGAGTGTTAGAGAGCACCGCCCTGAGAGGAGACAGCAGACAAGTACAGTATTAGAATTTTCATTCGGAGAGATATTTAGAAAGTAGAAAATCCTTCTTAAACCAAACACAAAGGGCCGTTTTTAACACAGAAATGAAACCAAATTGCGTAACAAGAGCATGTTTTAAGCAGTTTTAAGCCCTTTAACTAGCTTTTATTATTCAGTGAGCCCACATTTTAAGGGTTCAATGGCAAGAAATATAATGTATAATATTGCCTGAATAGTTCAGTAATCCCACGTATTTGTCCCTTCAACTTGTTTATTAGAAAAGTTTTCAAATATTGGGACAGTAGCTTACGCGTCTTTTACGCGTTTATTGCTAAAATAAATATAAAGGGAAGGTGCTTTTACGGAGCTGCATAAATTAAATACTTTCTTTTATATACCAGCAGCTGTCTTTAAGTGACAGCAAGATGGACTTTTGGATTTCAATGTTGGCACAATATGGAATACTAAAAGGTACGGGCAAAATAATTATCCCCATCAGAACGGTTATACCTTTTAAAATTAAGTACCTCGTGAAAATACTTCCTGAAGGTCAACGCTGCATATGTGCATGACTAAGCTCCCAATGGACACAAACCTCCCATTAAGGTAACTCCATGTTTTATAACAGTTTTTTTTTTCTTCAAACAAAGCTTTTGTACTTTCATTAACCACCACGCGTTAAGTGCCTGTATCTTGTGTGCAGAATCAAACCCCCCAGTGAACACTGGCTTTAGAAATATAAGGTTTTCATCAGGCATACTGAGTGTACAGAGACAGATTCATCAAGTCCATTAACTGCTCCGCTGCTCACATTCGCCTGTTCACTTCATTCCAGAGTAAGTAGACTACATAGCCAACTGGGAAATTATCATGCGGTTTGCTTAAACACAAATAGAGACAAATACAGACGTCCTCATTTAAATTTTCAAAGGACACATGCTGCAGCTGAGAAGATGTTCAACGTCGTCATGTCCGTCCGTGTATGTATCCTTGACGGGTATTTAAAATCATCAGAAATTGTGCACCACTCATGCTAAACTCGGGGTGACTGTGTGTGTGTGTTTCTATTTTAGGTTTGGTGTTTTTAAATGGCTCCACAAATGGAAAGGAATGTGTGTGCAGTTTAGTGGGGTAGTTAGGTGGTTGGTGTGGGATGAGGTTGGCCACTGTGTGGTGAGATCAATTGTCCTTTTTTATAAAACAGCTCCAGGCTGATATTCAGTTTGTGGCATAGTAAACTGATTTATATGTGCAGAGTGCGGCTAACGTGCGTAATGAAAACAGCTCGAGATGGGAGAGAATGCTAAATAGACATTGTTTGCAAAATGCATCGACTTTGTGATTGGCATTTAAGGAGAAATTAGATAATGGTCTTTTCAAGGACAGTCTAAATGTATGCAGAGCTTTATGTTTCGTGCTGTTTGAACATTACTAAATGCTATACCCTTTTTATTCCACTCCTTTGTGATTCATTGATTGATGTCTAATACTTCAAAATCCTCTCATGTTAGTATTTTGGAGGGAAAAGCTTCTAAGTGGCTTCGAAGTTGAATCATAATTCAAATGAAGACTTTTAATTGGATGTCATCAGTCATGTCTAAAAGCAGATGTCACCTTTAATGACGGTAACTGTCGTTTTAAAACAAGTCCCCTTAATTGGTTGCAATGCCTCGTCCAAAACTGCCCTTACACTGTGCACTAATCTCAGACAACCGCAGGCAAAATGTCTGCCTGCATTGGACAAGATGTGAATATTGAGCATCAGCAACATTTCCACAGCTCACTGCCATTGCCCATTAGACATCACTATGTGAAGCTCTATCTGTATAATGTCGAGGCTGTCCTTAAAACTTAGTGTGATAGATTTTCAGAAACCTTGCTAGGGGGAGTTTGATGGAGACAGAGGAAATAGGGAGCATGTATCAGAGCAGGGAGTTGGAAGAGAAGAGCTAGACACTAGGAGACACATTTAGGAGAGGGAAGTATCTGAAAGAGATGTTTGTCAGAGTTCGAGGAAGGACGGAGACTGGTACAGAAAGATACTCATTTCTGTCATAACTGTGTTTCAGTACACTTTTCAAAGGAAATTATTGCAAAAATTTGTCCAACTTCTGAATATACCGGTTAACCTCCAAGAAAGAGATTACACTAAACCTTTTAAAGGTGAATAGAAACACCTTGACATGGAGCCAGTTGTCTTTCACTGGATCACAAAAACTTTTGAGTGCTCTTTGAGTTTGTCTCTTCTTTTATAATTCCCATGTCTTTTGTGTTAATAAGCACAGTTTTTAAAGAGATGCTTATTAAAAATCTATAAAGTCTGACTCATGTGTCCTAGCAACCCGGCTCCAATTGACATTCACATTCAGACGACTTAGGAAAACTCTTCTAATTCTGGTGGTAAAGATTCGTCAGTGTGAGATAAATAACTGTGTGATATAAAGTTGCATCAGTAGGTCTTTAATATCAGGTTATACAATAAAGAAAATGTTAAAGATGTTGTCACAGTTTTCCATAGTAGTTATGAGTATTTAGAATAGATGGGAATACACTATGAAATGTTTAGTAAATAAATCAATACGTAAAGTGACATTTGTCATTGAATATAATTGGCAACAACTTTGATAATTATTTAATGATTTAAACCCCAACAATGTTACTGGTTCCAGCTTCTAAAACGTTTATTTGTTGATTTTCTATAATAAAAATGTAATGTCTTTGTCTTTTGGGGCTTTGGTCGGACAAAAGAAGCAATTTATAACTTTGGGAAACTATGTTGGGCATTTTATTTTTCCATTTGATCAATCAATAAATTAGATTGATTCACTAATGATGAAAATAAGCATTAGTTGCAGCCTTATAGACATTATGGAGCATATATTGTTTTAAAAAAAGTATTGATGTACACTCTAAAACCAGAGTCAAATTATTAACTATATCTGGTAATATTAATTTAGAAACACTGGCGAATGATCTACAGCAGGGGTGTCTCATTGTAGTTCAGGGGCCACATACAGCACAAAAACTAATTCTTGCATATTACTTTGTACTTTGTCATAACTCTCACACTACGAGTGCGACGCAGAAGCAGTAATAAAGAGAGCAGTTCCCACACTTTGGGCAGGTGACCTATTTAGTGTTAAGGTCAAAAACATCCCTGACCGACTCTCCGCTGTGCGTCTTTTCTGTTGTGCTGTGTTCTGCATAACAGAGAGCACCGAGAATGCCTCATTCCTCAAGGGGACAGAAATCACTCTGCTCTTGTGAGCCAGTCAATGACAACTGTCAACTGCCCACAGGCACGCTGCAGTATGTGGCTTTCACTGTGGCTTCTGTGCAGTCCAAATGCTCTCGCTGTTTTTGTTTTCCTCCTCGCTTTCTACTATAACTTATTGGCATCTTTTTCTTTGCTTTGTGGAACAGTAGAAAAGGATAAATAAATACTAAAAATATCTGCATTAAGCTCAGGGCTACTAAAGGGTCCAGTAAAACTAGCGCCAACATGTGTTGGACACTTTTTATGCAGCACATCTGCTTACAGAAAAGTGTACAGCTGTGTAAATATGTGCTGTAAGCGACTCATGTTCCTACAGATTTGCAGATGGAGGTAACGTATGTACAGAAATATGGCCAGAGCATTATTATGTGGGTTGTTTGAGGTCACCTTGTACAATTTATTGATGAAGGTGCGATATAATGATGGGAGTCTGGAACTACAGGGGTGTTTACTTGCATATGTCTTTGCTTTGACATGAGGTACAACAAGAGGAAATGATGGCCATGAGACTAAGAAGGACTACGAGGCCTTGGGTTAAAAACTAAAACCGAGTGCGTACTTGGGTGTCTCTGCCCTTTCCATAAAAAATGACCAGGAAAAATTAAATCTTTCGTTTGTGCAACATCTCCTCCAGATGACCTTCTGGCTGCACTTTCACAAATTTGAAACATTGTAGTGGGTGGCAGCAGGAAATTGACAACATCAAATCTTCATTTTCATCCACCCTTTGCTCCATCAGGCTGTTCAGAATAATTTGGAAAATGGAAAGCAAAGAAAGGTGACAGCTGTGATACTTGGCAGCGGTCTCGCTATGTGCACTGTAGGGAGCAAGGAGATAGGAAGTGAGGGAGTAGGAGCTAGGGATTAATAGTTATGGGGCTGGGGACCAAAGTCTGAGTACTTTGTAATCATGTGGCTGCCTAACCCCAGTGTTAGCGAGGTTGATGAGCATGCGTCCCTGCTGACACACACTCTCTCTATATCCACTCCGCTGAATATTAATATGGAGAAGAGAATTCCTCTGAGCCCCATTGTCAGACGGCCCTATTGTTCTCTGCTGGCCTCTGCCTCGGCGTGTGTGTATGTGTGTGTTTAGTGTTAATGCGTAAGTTGGTGTCTACATTGTGTGCTTATGCATATTAGGCCCATGTCTTCATCGCGTGTGTGTGCCGGCTGCAGCAGAGCAGCAGTTAAAGAGGCAGAGAGGGAGATGAGGGGTGTGTTCACGGCCCGCCATGGCCCATAAAGGCAACTGGCCTGAGAACACTTGGACCAGCCATCAGGGCCCAACATTGGCAATTATTTCACCTAGAGGCACTATCTGTAAAATGAACACTCTCATTAAAACGGCCGTGTGTGTGCACGCGTGCAAGCATGCAAACGTGTGTGTGTGTGTGTGTGTGTGTGTGTGTGTGTGTACACATACGCTCCGCAAGTAAATTTAGAGGCACAGCAAATATATGGCAGCACACATGCTTGTGTTTCAATCAAAGTGTAATGTGCTGTTTATGATGTTTGGCTGTGGATGTGTGCTCATGTATGTGTGTATTTACACATTTCTTTATGTTTGTGAGCACATCTGTGAGTGTGTGTGTGTGCGTATGTATCTGTATGGATTTATGTGTGTGTGTGTGTGTGTGTGTGTGTGACTGTTTAACTACCCCGCACACGTAACCTCCCCATCTCTGCCTCCCTGTTTCTCATTTACTGAGCGAGCGTCAGAGAGAAGCTGTGTGGGGGAAACGAGAAAACAAGTGATAGGGGCGAAGGAGAGGAAGGGAGAATGTGAAATAGAGGCAGAGAGGGACGAAGGAGGGTGGAGGTCTATACAGGAAAAATGAAGTGAGGAATAAGAGGGGGAGATACAGAAGCAGAGGCAGGAAGACGGGGAGGGGGGGGGGGGGCAGCGAAAGAGGCGGAGGAGGAGGCAGCAGATTTATGAAGCCATTGGAATGTAATTTGGAAGCAGAAATTACTGTCAGCCTGAGCAAGGTTTAAAGTCAGTGAAGCCTGAATCCAGGGCCTCTGTGTGTTTGTGTGTGTGTGTGTGTGTGTGTGTGTGTGTGTGTGTGTGTGTGTGTGTGTGTGTGTGTGTGTGTGTGTGTGTGTGTGAGTGACTGTGTGTGAGTGACTGTGTGTGTGTGTGTGTGTGTGTGTGTGTGTGTGTGTGTGTGTGTGAGTGACTGTGTGTGGCGAGTATCACAGACAAATGGATAGCAAATGTGATGCAGAATAATACCACCGAAGCTCTGCAGTTACTTGTCATACACACTAATCGCCATATGTGTGTGTGTATGTGCATGGACTTCTTTTACTACTCCTCCACGCATGAGCGACGTGACTACACGGCATCGAAACTTAACCCTGCATTCATATTTAACAGCTCATATTTCACCTGAGCTTGAAAACACAGATACACACACACACTTGCACACAAACGGACGCAGGCACTGAATTCTTGTCAGGCTCTGAAGGCCGTAACTTCGGCAGACTCAGTTGAGGGTGTCAGCGTGGACAGAGCGAAGGCTGGAGGGAGCAGAGCGGGAGAGGAAAAAAAGACAGAGAGAGTGTCAAGGATAGACAGAGAGAAAGGTAGAGGTGGGAAATGAAAAAAAAAGAGAGAGAGAGACTCGACGAGGGGCTAAAAAGAAGAGTGAGAGGGATGTGACTAGCTTTCTAACACAGCAACACACAGCTTCCATTTAGCATGAGAGGGAGGGGCAGAGAAGGAGAGAGATGAGGGAAGCGACAGACGGGGATAATCAGCAAAGATCTGAAGGGAGGCACTCGGCTGTAACACACCCCCGGAGTGTGTTGGCTTAATTTTTGCGCACATTTCTACTCGGACTACTCATCAATTAGTTACAGTGGGCAAATGATTAAAAGGACAAGGCCGGTGGCTTTCTTTATTTTTCTCAACAAATTCCAAAGAAAAGTCCAAAACCAACAATGTGTTACTTTCTGACCTTTCTAACCTGTCTGTGGCTCTCAGGCACACGCCCCTTTGTTCCTACTGAAGACATAAGTCTTTAAAAACTAATCAAAAATATAAAGTTAATATAGTAAAAATAAAAAAGCTCAGTTATTTCCTAAAACAGCTGTAATCTTTAGCTAACGTCACTCTAACAGGAGTAAATAGTGCATTTGTGGGGGACTATTTTAATACTTAATTAATAGACATGTGTTGCATTAGTGAGTATTTGCAGCAGCAGGATGGTGTTTGTGGCTATGACTCAAAATAAACGAGTGTCTATGATCATTGTACTGAAAAAACTAATTTAGTTATTTTTAATAATCTTCGACAGCAATGTAGCTCATACATTCTTTGATGACATCGAGCTCTTGTTCCTTTTGGAGGCTGAATGCACTTTCTCAGTCATGTTAGACAGAAGCAAAATTAATGTATTGTAAAGGTCTGCGACACGGAGGAATGAGGCTTGTTGACATTGTGATCATTTCTAACCTGCTCCTGCTCCTGCTCCCAGCTCAGCAAACGCTTCCTCTGCAGTATTGGAAGTCCACAATGGCTGACCTCGATAATCTGATTGGATGAAACGTGGACACTCACGCCGCCTAAATTGGAACTACTTAGTGCATCATCCAGATTTGGAGCAGAAAATAATTTTACCCAAAAAAAAATACATGCACAACAAGCCTTACTACAGCCCTCTAGTAAATTGAGCATTAATCCGCCCCTGACTGCCTCAGTCACTCAGAACAGAACAAATGTAAGTACACTTTTTATCACAGCGGTACAGTAGCTTATAAGTGGCAGTGATGTAATAATATTCTTATCACTTTTATCCCTTATCTGAAACATTTGATGTGACAAAACGTGTTTTTGAGGTTTTACTGTAGTAGTAAAATATAATCCACAGTGTAATGTTGTTTTGCCGTTTAAAGCTAAGCAATTCCTTAAAGTATGACTTCAGGAATTTGAGGCAGTGCTCTAACAAATCCAGCTATTGTGTTGTTGCACACATGGAGAGGGGAAGAAAGTTGCATTCCTGATAAATGTCAAAACGTGTTTAACATTTTGGCATTATCAGCTCCATGAGGCAGATCTGTGCCTGGGTGGTTTGTGCACCAGCCTCCATCAGCAGCTGCTCCCCTTTAAAATGGAAACCTCTCTCACACACACATGCAAAGTTTTCCACATCTTTTCCACACTTGCAGAAATAAACACCCTCTCTTACATGCACACACACACATTTTGTTGCTCTTTTGACCCGTGACTGACTTTTCTCTCCTTCTCCTTCTCCAACACACACACCGGCTCTGTTCTTTGTTCTTCTAGCCAGTGATAATGATAGCAACACCATTATCCACTGTGACAACACAACCTCCCACTTACTTTCTATGGCAGTTCACACGATGGCACAGTCTCTTCTTCCCCTCCATCTCTCTCCTCTCACTCAAAATAGTGTTGAGGTCAATTATCTCTGAATTTGCTTATACAGGCCGACTACTTCTGGCTGCTGGAAGGTGTTAAGTGGCATCTGTAGATTATTTAGAAGGCTTTCCACAAGTTTTTTTGATCATCATCCTTCGGCACCTTCTCTTCCTTTTCGCTATTCTTCTTTTTTCATTTTTTATATTTTCTGCATCTCTTCCTCTATGGCGCTTCTTCTTTTTCTTTCTTTTTTCCTGGGAGTCTATGTTCCTTTTTCTTCTTCTTCTTCTTCTTTGTCCATTTCAGATTCTCTTTTTTTACTTTCCCAATTAAATTAAATATAATACAAATAAATGTATGGTATTATTATTTATGTTAGTTGATGTCAATATTTATCACAATATAAATTAAGTCAGTATTTCTGTTTGGCTTAAGAAAATACTCAGAACCTGAACAATGATGAAGAACTTTGTGAGCTTCAAACTAAAAAATCAATTTAAATAAATAAATAATACAATAAGGCTCGATCTTCCGATTAATCTGCCGATTATTTTCTAGATAAATCGATCATCGAAGAAGTTGGTGTAGAACAGTGAACTTGTGTTTTGTGACATAAGCCTAGTTGTTAACCAGTTTATCTACATTATTAAGCTCCTTACATTCAAAGTTGTTGTGACTGTTGGTGTCGCTCCGACTTTCATGAATTACTTTTCATGCGACAAAATGGCTTGTGTGTTGGTATTAGGTTAATAGTACGTTGTCAAGCAATGTAACTTATCGACTGTATATCTAAGTTTCAAATGTTCTTATCAAGGAAATGTTTCTATCACTGTGAGTCTCATTTATATTCACAGCCCTACTTTCTACGTGTACGTTCAGTTCTGGTGTATTGTAGGGAATCAAAGATTTTTATTAAATCACCTCTATCTGTCCGTATCTGTGTGCGGTGGTAATGTTCCTTGCTTTGTTTTCTTTCTTTCCCTCCACATCTCCTCCTCTACCTCTTCTTAACAGTAACGCCAATACAAAACTCTTAACAGTGATAAGATGAGCACAAGCCACTGAGAGGCAAGCAGTGCTAATGGGAATTTTCAATAGATGGGTCCTGAAACCTATTGTCAGAGGGAGAGAGAAGATGAAAAAGGAGTGAAAGAGGGAGGATAAAGAAGAAAGATGGAAGGACGGGAACATAGATGGAGGCGGACAGGGAGACAAAGTGAGCTGTAGAGTTTTTGCCCTGAAGGAAGCCGGTTTCCAAAGAGGGAATGAACAGCAGAGGAGGGAGCAAACGAGACTTTGAGAGAGAGCGCTGCTGGAGAGAGGAAAAGAGAGCGGAGGAGGAGGGATCGAGACGGACGGACGAACTAAAGAGTTGAGAGGAGGTGAAAAGGGAGGACAGCAGTGAGGGTGGAAGAGGGAGACATGAATGGACACACACCCAGAAACACACACACGTCACCCAGAGCGAAGGTGTTTTGCATAAATATGGTGCGAATAAGGAAAATGCTGGCGGCTTCGTTTTAAACACAGCAGCTAATAATTAAAACAGTCAGACCTCACACTGTGGGCTACAGAGACAGCGCAGAGATTTTTATGCGTAAGCCGTAAATAAACTGTATTATCTCTCTGGGGGCTTTCTGAGGGCCTTGGGTGCTGACAATATATTCACTCGAGCTCGAGTTCACCCACTTGCTTCACCTACAATAGCGGTTTGACAAATATGCAGGTTTAATGACGAGTATTCATATTTTCCGACTGACCAAAAAAACCCCATCTTTCAATTAAAATTTGACCGTTTTAATGGCAAATATAAGCTCAGATTGAAAATGATTCACTGTTTCTCCCAGTATGTTAATCTTGGCAGGACTGAAAAGCCTTCAGCAGCGGTAATTAGACCAGGGGACACTGAAAAGCCAGTGGAACCCTCACAGATGAAAGCTTTTAGGTGGGTTGGCAGCTCCTCAAGGCAGGGTGAGGCAGGTTTTACAGACTGACACCCCTGAAGCTGTGAGTAAAATCCTCCCACACCATTCTGGAACGATTTCTCTGCTTAACCGTCAACGATGAAGAAATTATATTCATAAAAACATACTCTGCGTTAAAAAGTATCCTCCATCACATCAGCAGTGGACCACGTGACCTGGCTAATGTCTGAGTGAAACATAAACAGCTTTAATATCGGGCTAACACTGCTCTCGATCAGAACAGCAGGAATACATTCAATATATCTGCACAAAAAAAGACTACACACCCATCTGCCTGCAATATTATGTGCCAGGAGATGCTATGATATACCCCATCTTTCAGCAAAACACACATTTCCACACCAGCCCAGCATGCATACACATCGTCTCATGACAGTATGTGGATAAATAATCCCATTAAATATGATTGAGGGTTTTTCCGACTCAAAGCATTTACACTCTCTCCCCATCTCTTTCTCTCACTCTGTGTCTTGCTCAGAATGAGATATGCACAGGAAGTATATTCCGACAGGCAATTTACAGGCCGGACACCCTCTCTCACACACACACACACACAAACGAGTCCACCAGAAGGCACTCTTAGATAGGTCACAATAACTCTCGCTAGGTTGAACTTGGCACCTAAGCATTTGGAGCGGAATCCCTGGAGTCCTTTGTGTGTGCTCGTGGTGACAGACGAAACAAGTCATTTTAAATCCAATAAGATGTGAAGCACGTGTGGCCTCCTGTTGGCACGCTAAGGCACAGGTACTGAAGGTTTGAATCCAGCTGACAGGCTTTGTTGCCTCTCACGCACCAACTCCTCATATCGCTCTCTCTATTATTTCCTGTCACTCTCCATTTCATTATTATCTCCGGAAGACATAAAGACTCCACATGAGCTAAACTTTTTGAAAAGAAAGCAAAACTTCCATGTGAAAGGTGTTGCTGGTTTAATTGAGTGAACTAAAACCGATGCATCTCCTGCCAGTCAGTCAATCCGTCAGTCGTTCAGTTTTTGGCGCTGTTTACCTTTGTTCCTCATTATAAAGAGACAATGAGCACACTCCAGCAAAGGCTATAGGGTAATTATCAAAGCTTATTCAAGCACAGCGTCAAGCCCGATCCCTGCAAACCTGAGAGATCTATTGGAATTCAATACATCAAGTCAAACACATATTCTTGCCAGTCCCCCTCACAATGGAGCACCATCTTGACATCTTTGCAGCCAGTATAGCAGAACTAAACAGAACTCGCTAATTGGTTTGTGTACATGTTTATTTCCTTCTCCATCATTTCGGATAGCGTGGAAGTGCTTTTCATTCTTTGTTGCCATGGTAAATTGAAGATAATTTGGCATTTGGTTCCACTTACAGTACACACTTGTTTTGGTCCAAATGTAGAGGTTTCAGATCTCTGGCAGGTTGCCTCCTATATGGAGAACAGTTGTGTTATTATACTTAATTGCTGAGGTATTTGGTCTAAAGTGGGTTTGGGTCTACAAAATATATGTTGTTTTCAGTTTTCTTGCCATAGTGGTTAACTGGTTGTGAAGACATTTGAACATGCAATCAGCAAGAAGCACAGGCAACTACAAGAAGACAGCTGATCCCAGAAAAGTCCTGAAATATCCAGTCAACTAAAGTGCAAAACAAAGAGAGAGCTTTGCAACATATACCAACAAACATGGACAGTAAAATGTAGGAATTAGACTATATACTACATATTAGCTTTTAATCAGACACAGACACATTACAGTTGAACACCCATTGTTTGTCATTAAGCAGTGGGGTAATTCAGGAGACTATTCCCTGAAAAGGCACACAGTTGGTGCAAATCCTCAAATCTAAAATTGAGCTTTTTTAAAAAACACAAGTTCCAAATTAATTACATGCGCCGCATGTCATTGCAACACTAATGTCTGCTGCAGGCAACACACTCAGACTGCTGCAACAGATGTGGACTGTGGTGCAACTGATACAAAACGGTAAATGTAGACAATCTGGAGCTTGTGGCACATCGATGCCCTTTATGTTCTGCATTTTGGGCTAATGTGAGAGATGGCCTGCAGTGTTGGCCGTTTGTTTCCTATTACTCTGGTTCTGGTGCTGAATTCTTAATGTTGAGGGAAACATGAAATATTTCATGTCTCTGTATTTTTTCATCTTCTGAGTAGTTACAACACAATTATGCTGAAATAAAAAAACAGACAAATGTAACACAACATAAAACAAATCCATGTTTAGAAATAAGACGATGAATGGCTTTTTATTCCCAAAAGAATCAGTAACCCCATGGCCATAGGTGCATCATTTATTCATTTATACTTTCATGCATGTCCCTCTCCATTAGCTGTCTCAGTCTTTGATCTTTAAAAGGATCAAAAAGAAATCACTCTTTGCATCAAGTGAACTCATCATAGAGGTGATCACATCTTTGGTCTTTGCTTTCATTTTATCACTGACTTTATTCTCTCTACAAAGTTTTTCTTTCGACATCTATTTGTTCTTCACAGTAACGGCCACAGTTTGTCAGAAGTCAGCTGTCGGTGATACGACTGCTAATTTGTGATGATCTTTCATTAACCTGCAGCATAAAAGCTTAATGACCGCAGTTCAGTTGTGTGTGAGCTGCTGGTGCTAACTGTGTCTGTTGTCCTTATAGAGACGCTAAACAGTCAAAAGTGGCAATAATCTCAATTTTAATGGAATTAAACATAGTTCATTTCTGGTTTTTTTGTGATTCAACTCATTTTAACTTGCACTATTTAATCAAAGGTGCCAGTATTTCTGGAGGCGTCTGCAACTGGTTTGAAGCTAGATAATTCAACAGTGCTCTGAAGTCATCCCTGCTGCTCAAACAAAAGCTCATCTCTGTAACTTCAACTCTCTCTGACCTCCCACAATATTCCTTTGTGTGTGTGTGTGTGTGTGTGTGTGTGTGTGTGTGTGTGTGTGTGTGTGTGTGTGTGTGTGTGTGTGTGTGTGTGTGTGTGTCTCAGAAAGCCTCCAAAATTCTTAAAACCTTCCCTTGTGTAATGCATCACACGTAATGTCCGTATCTGCTATGGGATATATTTTTATTTTTATTTTCTGGGGATTGTATTTTCTTTTCTCAGCCATAACATAGCGTAACCTCAATTATATAAAAGCATAGTTTGTTTCAGAGCCATACTGCCTTCTATAATAGATTGCATAAGGCGTAAACTAAGTCAATAACTAGAACTACATTAAATCAATTTAATACAAGTGTTGTTGGTCTCTTTATCTTGAACTCTACACATTGTTTTTGCTTCAATCAAAGAGGACAAGCGTTTCTCTTAAAACAAATTCTCCATGTTAATTGATCTTATATTTTTGTTTATGTGTTAGTAAGCTATTGTATATATAATGAATAATACATTTCAACTAACTGTTCGCTCTTCTTTCTGAGCCGTCATGGACTCTGATACCCTAAATACACCAGGAATGAACATACCATATGTATCTGGATATCCTATTCGGATAGGATAGAATAGTATATTAAAGCAAGAAGTAAATACATGCAACATTAGCATTTCTTTGGAGTCGTGTGTCTGGCCACCAGTCAGTCTCAGATTCACTCTCATTTTCACTCTGTTTTTGGTGTCTACCAACCCCTAGGGTAATGTCTGGCTCTTTAGTTGCTAAATGCTCCACTATGTTCACCAGCTAATCATCTGTCTGCAGTTTGGTGCTGAGCAGGTAGCGCACAGTTGGTTTTTAGAGCTTTTTCTCTTAAAACAGGTGCCTGCTACAGACGCAAATGAATGTGAATTGTAAAGTCGCTGAACAATGAGCTGAAACTCTCTATAAAGCTCTGTAAAGCCAAGAGGAGAGAGACGAGGATGCTCGTTAAATTCATCACTACCATCATCACCCTTTCACATTCTTTTTACGTTGTCATTCGTCACATTGTTACACAAATATTGATAATAGCTGCTTTAAGGAAAAAAGAATCACTCAGCAAGTTGAAAGATTGCATCACTAGCTTGAGCAAGACAGACAAAAGCTACAAGTAGTAGCAGAAGTTAGCAAGTCTTCCCTCATTTAAAATGAATGACGTCTGAAAGCAGCATTGCTTTCCTTAACCCGGGACGTGCCATGTCTGCCCCGCCTAGCTCATTTGCATATTGAGATCTGATCACAATGCCAGCACGAGAATGCTTATCACCACCAGGTGTGAATGTAAAGGCCCATATATTGAATGTCATTATCTAGATACAGATCGTATATTAACTCTAGGTGTGAATTGCGCCTATGCCATTTAGTGAAGCTGCCTGTTGCCCTTTTGCAGATAGGATTGTGTCGTCCTTACATTATTAATTTCTATTATATAGGATATAGTGTACAGTACAGAGAAACAGATACGATCAGAGTAATGAGAAAGGATCAAATCCATGACATATTATGAACTCATAGTATGTGCCTCATCAAGGAAAGGCTTTTCTTATAATCTGGTGTGTTATCTACAAAAATGTTGTTTCTGCCAGAAACTGTGAATCTTAAAATGATTCTAAATTGAAATGTAAAGAACAAGTTCAGATTGGTTGTTGACTGACTACATACTATCTGGTGTTTGTTATGGGTGAGAAAATGTGCCGTAATCCTCAGTAAATCACCCGGGAATCTCTGTAAAGCTCTTCAGGACACAGTTATGAAATCATTGTTTTGGGGGCGGGATGAACTCTAAATCTGGCTACAAGTGCGGTGTTTCCCACACAGGCTTAGGGTGGGATGCCTGGAAACATTAACGCGCAGGTATATTTTCAGACCCAGATATATAAAAATAGCAGGCACTTTTGCAGGCACCAGATTTTTTCCTTCACGACCTTCACATAAACTTATATATCCTGTATATATTTAGTTCCTTATTGGGCTCTGTATACTGCATGTTATCCATTTGTTTTTTTGATGTATGCCATGACTATGAAGATGACAAGACAATTTCCTATTTCGCTAAACAATAAAGCAGAGTCTGTTCTGGTTTAATTAATCTGACTGATCAGTGCATTTAACCATTCAGGATATGTTTTTAATTATTTCTTTTATTACAAAACACAAGCAAGTCGAGGGCAGCATGGACCTCTTCCATTTGTTACTATCGTATATTGATTTGGATGGGTACCAATTCCAATATTGAATCATTAATAAAAGGAAATGTTAACAGCATGCCAAAGTCGACCAGCATTGATATGCTTAGTAACGGTCGTGGTTTCATACTGCTGAATTATTTACATTTTGCAGTGAAACATTAATGCTGAATGTCATGACTGTAGGCATGCAAACAAAGCTAGGGACAGTCTTTGAAATGGATGTAAATCATCAATCCCCTAATTTTTTATAGATGTCAGCTACAGTACCAGATTATGAAGATGATGTCAAATAATTAATTTATAGATGAACAGAATCAGAAATCCTTCAGGTAGGCATATTAGATAAGAAGGTCAAATTGCTTCAGGACAGCAGACATGCTGCTTAGATACATGAAACACAGAGAGACATCTCTTCCTCTGGACACCTGCTGTTCTGCCACAGGGCACTGACCCAGTGCCTTGAACACTGCTCACCACTACATGCAATCACTCGCTGGTAAACTGAACAAACCGCCACCAGGGAAACATTTGTAATTTTAACCCATAGTGTGATGCTACTGGTGTTTTACAATATGGAACAAATTGCCTGTATGTACAGTTCAGAAAGAAAGAAGGGAAGTTTTCAGTCTCTCATCAAGTTCTAGATATATTAAGCTACACAAATCCATATTTTCATATTAGCAATGAAAATAAAAATACTCATGTAATGTAAAAGTACAAACCGACAGCTTATCACATGATTCTTTATTTCCCCTCAGCTCTACGAAGCGTTTTAGCATCTTTTAGCTCATTGTTTTGGTTTTAGGAACAGAAAAGCTCTGATAAACCCAGTGCACGCTACCTGCTCAGCACCAAACAGCAGGCAGACAGAGTTAGTGACTAACTAGTGAACATAGTGGAGTTCTTAGCATCAAAAGAGCCGCATAGTTCCCTTGGTGAAGACCAAAACAGAGCTAAAAGGAAAGTACATATAGGACTCACATTCACCAAGCTACCAGAAACCAAATAAGTGCTAATGTTGCTGCTGTGTGTAGTAATAGATGACTGTTAGCAAACATATTCACCTTATCAATTTTGATATATGTGTTGTGTTTTTATCTTATTGCACGGTGCAGATTTAAGATTCAGAAGAGAGCCAAAGCAACACCACACAAGGAGTTTCCACTTGAAGACACCTTTTATTATTCTGATATTGTACTCATATTGGCATCAGCAACCCGATTGCACAGCTTCGTCAGCAATACTAATACAAGAAGACTAAAAACTGCTTAAAACACGAGATACATTTTACAAAAATGATTCTTCTTGATTTCAATTAAGAACCACACACTGAGGGTCTACAAGTGTGTTAACAGCCGAGACCTGCTGTGCTAAATGCATGGGCACTACTAACATATCTTTTAACATCTTATGTGCTGTGAAGACTTAAGAGAAGCTCAGTCAGCTGAGCTTCACACAGGTGCTGATGAGGATTTTAAACAGCCAAGTTTACCTCTGAGGCGAAAGCAGGGCCTCTTGTTAGGATGAATGATGCCTGTTACAGATTTCAGGAAATTAAAAAATCCTGCAATTCAGGCTCAGAGATGCTACTGATGTCTGGTTTTATTTTTTTAATTTTGTTTGGCAATTTAACGATCTGTAAAATGCCGATTGTGTTTTCTTCCCAACCCCTTCTTGGTTTATTGTGTTTCAAATGGAGTGTTATATAAGCAGTGCTCCTCTCGTGCTCTCGGATGGGTGAATAAGAGGAGATCAAAAGGGAGGCGATAGTCTGCTGCCTTCTCCTCTTCTTTATTCTCTCCACATTCTGCCAATGTGCAGTTCTCTCTAAATGCATGACTTGCCCTGGATTCTCTCTTTCTCTCTCCCTCTCTAGGACATTACACTTTAATCTCATGTTCTCTCTCTTTTTCTCTCTTGCCCCCCTTTTGGTCTCTTAGCCTCTTTCTCTTGTTCATCACTCCATCCATCCATCTCTGCCTTTCTTCTTTAATCCCATGTTCTGTACCGCTTTGGCCCCGAGAATCTCATTCTAATCTGCTGTCTCAATATGGCCCCGTATGACTGCTAATCCTGTGCTTGTATATTCGTGTGTGTGGTGTGTGTGTGTGTGTGTGTGTGTGTGTGTGTGTGTGTGTGTGTGTGTGTGTGTGTGTGTGTGTGTGTGTGTGTGCAGAAGTACATTATGTTTATGTTTACATCCAGCAAAATATTTTTGGGCAGTTCTGCTGAAATGAGTTGCATGAGCATCAAACGACGCAGGCAGATATTGTCATGTCAGAAGGGCCATCAGAGACAGTATTTGCAACCCTGACACACGTACAAAAGAAGACCACAAGCAATTATACTGTATACATATGAAAACATCGTTGCTCACATGAGAGAGCAGGAACGAGCGGTGGCAGAGATGAGAGAAAACATGCAAGTGGGAATTCTATCTCTTTACAAAGTATAATCTCTCACTTTAATCTCCCTCCCTGCCTGTAACTCTCTGAAGCCCTGCTGTTTAAATCTCTTGACTATTTTATTTATTTTGGTCCAGCAGGTAGCTGCACAAATGAAGGCACATCCATATAAACAAGCACACGTTTTTCAACAAGCGTAAAGAGCCTGTAGCATCACCACCAATAGAAGAAGAAAAAAAAGCCTGACATCCTAACCTGCATGAACCGTTCACCCTTCCTCCTACAAATGCACAGTCATCAACCCGACACAGATCATACCTTTGTTATCCATGTTCTGTCTCTCTGCCGCTCTCTTTCCCTCAAGGCATCCTTTTCAAATCATCCTCTCAATTCAATAGATATTTACGCGGGTCCGTTAAGTCCCAGTCAGCAGCCTCTACAGCCGGGGGAGGACGCTCAGTCTGCCCGCACCGAAGCTCCGCGATGTGCACTAGTTATCTCCCACCCTGTTGTTTCACTCTACTGTGGGTTAATGTGTTTGGAGCGAGTCTCTCTCTGTGTGTACGTGTGCGTGAGAGAGAGGGGGAGAGAGAGAGGGAGAGAGAGATGGAGAGCGGGATAGAGAGACTAACCTCGGATAAAGTCCCGTTTTTTCTCTCCAGCGTCTTTTTGCTCCCGGTTCTCGGTCAGTCCGCTCCCCTCTAACCTAAAGCCAACTTCGCTACTTCAACTCCAAACACGGCTTGTCATAACGTTACCGCTACACACTCCTTTTTCCTCTCTCCTCCAAAGGGCTCCGTGCCTCTTCCTGAGCGTAAAACAGCGACAATAGGTGCGACTAATCTCTATTTTCACCTCGATTTATCCCGCAAGTCTTCAGGGCACCTCGGTCTTTTAAAATCTGTGTTTAGTAGCTGCTTGACAGGTGTCGCCTCCAGCGCACGCACTCCTCCTCCTCTTCTTCGTCTCGCGCCGAGCCTGCGCGCAGTGTTGTTGTGTGTCGATGTGCATGTGGGTGTGTGTGGTGGGGGGTACTCTTTACAGTGGCTCTCTGAGCTCCGTTACAGGAGTTCAGCAGGTCGCCACGGCACAGCAATTACCGACAACTCACCAAGCATTAGACTGAAAGGTACACACACGCACACGCACACTACACACTGAGTGTAGCTGGGGCTGCCATTAGGCCAGTTAGGGGGCCCTTTAGATGGAACATTTGTGCATTTCAGTCCTTGAGGAAAGGAAGGAGGGAGGTTTCTTACTCTTGGCAGTAAAGTAGAAATGAAGCTCTATATGTCAGAGTCAGTTTGCGTTTTAATTAAAACATACAGGCACTGGCATGAGGCTGTAGGCTATCAGAAGTTAGTATGTTCTCAGCTAATGACTGGACAATGGTTCAACTGAGACTCATGTGTTTTAATTCAGACTTTGTGACCAATGATTTTATATTTGCCTAAGAGGCGCACCTCACAATTAATTTGCATTTACTACCTTTGGGCAGTTCTCTCACTAAATAGTTACCACAGCTTAGCCATGTGCTACACTGTACTATTAAATGTAGCTTTCACTGGCAGAACATGGTGCAACATAACACACCTTTACTCCAAACAAACACACATCTGTACGCAGATTTATGTGCACAGCTCATCAGCACACAGAGCATCGGCAGAGGGCTCGTGCGGGGCCCTTGGGGCCCCCGTTACAGGTGCACTGCCAGCACCCTCTGGCGCTCTTCCAGAGATAGCTTCCCAAGAATTAGTCTGATTCAATTTAAGTGAATTACATAGTCAGACTCACATTCACAATCTGAATGACACAATTAGAGCTTGGCCTATACTGAATGTTTGAAATAAATACTGATATCAGTATTTAAAAGAGGAAATATTAATATATTGGTCGATATTTACTTTTATACAAACAGATAACGCATATTTTTTTCTGGGAATTGTGACTGTGATATTTGACAGTTTTACAAACATGTCACTGCTCTCTATAATGGCATCACTGTCTCTAAATACAATATATATATCCACCAATACTACTTATGCAAAATATATAATTTATTTTATGTTTTTTTATGTTAACTTGATCAATAAACACTTTGCGAACGACTGCGATATTGCACAGATTTTTGAGTTGAAAGAGACTAGAAATTAGTACTTATAATTGTAACTTGTAATTTATTTGGGGGGGTTCAGTACTATGTCCAATTTGTTCAATAATAATAATATTGGAACTTATTTCTTTACATTTTTTTTATTCAACAAGCAATTTGTTGTATTTTATCCGTATACTGAAAGCAGCAGAAAGGTACATTTAATGTTTATTTATTCCAAGTAATATCGTTATTGCGATATTTAACATTATCACATATTTTCCTCATCTGGTGCTGC
The DNA here is from genome assembly GCF_900634415.1 of Cottoperca gobio. Taxonomy (NCBI): domain Eukaryota; kingdom Metazoa; phylum Chordata; class Actinopteri; order Perciformes; family Bovichtidae; genus Cottoperca; species Cottoperca gobio. The sequence continues at coordinate 10,196,172 of NC_041364.1, forward strand.
CCTTACTAATACAATATATCTGCCATAAGCTAATATTGTCAGACATATTGGTCAGTCTCCACTAGAAACTGCTCAAATTGCACTTTGCTGTTTATAGACCATTTTATATTTGATTATATTATTATTTATATATTATTATGGTGGACATAATAACACCTTAACAATACCATGCAAATCCAGTCCAGTGTTTGTTGTGTATAATCAGTTTTTGTTAGGACTATATCAGGGAAGTATTCATTCATCTCTTCAATGCTATTATATGCGCATTGGTTGTATTAAATCATATATTATAATATATATACTTCTCCCTATCATACAAAAACTGACAGTGATGCTAATTGCACACTGTTATAGTGGGGGATCGTTTACCTTTCTTTTTTTCTTTAACTGAAAAATAGCGTTCATATACAGGATCTCATCCTACAGGAATTATGAGTGTGTCTGCAGCAAATTACTGTAATTTATGGTCTAGTCATCCCTCATGGTATTAGTTTAATAGCCATGTGCATGTAACTATTGTCTAAGTAAAAGGGGGTTCAAATGGATTCTAATCAATCCGTTTAAATTGCAATGGAAAACGTTCATATGACTATCACCTGAAAAGGAAAACAATGAATAGTCTAATGGTGCAGATGAGTTAGAAAAACAATTGGTTGAATGGACAGAACCTCACAATAACATTATTTGATTTGATGTTGATGAAATTGTTTATGGTTTGATTCTGTATTCATGTCATACTTTTTTATATACGTAATAAGAATGCTGCAACAAACAGGGCTGGCCAGAAGATAAATTCATATTTAATTATCTATATTAAAATGCAGAACATTTGCAAAGATAATTACAGTGATTGCTAAATCAGGCAGACCACAGAAAGCGATATAAATCCTTTATTACCAAGCTGTCCTCATCCTCATGCATGTGGGTCATATTGGTTGATCATATTCTGAATGGTTTTATGTTCTTGAAAATTAAAGCAGATAAAACCTTTTTTCAATATTATCTATTATGTAGTACAAAGTTTAGAAGGAGCGCTAACCTGTTGAACATCTGGATGTCTGGTCAGCTGAGCCTGCACGTTTAGTGATGATATAAGTTTAAAGCAACTTACTTTTTGTCCGCTTATGTTTCAGGCAACAGGCTGATGTCACCTGCCATCGTGTTGTATTGTGCTACTTACTGTAAAGCATCTATATTAGGATTTACTAAATGTATATAGAGTCTGAAACAATTCAATCAAACCACTATGGAGTGTCGTTTTTAGCAAAACCCAGCCCTTTGTTTCCAAGTGGATGGATGGGGTAAAGCTACCTAATATGCATAGAAGATCTCCACCTATTGACACCACAGGGCTGCGGAATCACAGAGATGTATCTTAGAATCGCCAAATAACAAATTGGCTACTAAATCACTGAGTTACCTCCTCGGTTGTGTCTAGGATTATACAAAGAGGTACAAAGATAGGTCAAACATTTTAAAATAACTCCCATTGGTAGTCAAGCTAATAGACAGCCTCTGATATTTGTTTAATGAAATATGAACTCTTAGCAACTTGTGGCTATAACTATGATTATTACCGATAAGTGTCACATTTTGAATTACCTAATTAACCATTGATGCTATGAAATGAAAAACACCAGTCACAATTCAGAAAAGCCCCAATTTATGTCATTAAATGACTTGTCTAGTCCCACCAACAGCTTAAAACTAAACTAATTATTATTTGTCTTAATTGATTATAATCAAATAATCATTTTCACATTACTAAATATAAAGAAAAACTAAATCCCTTCACTTCATAATTCAAATATAATTAATTCATTTGGATTTGACTTTTGTTTTTTGGCGCCAAGTCACTGAGCATCTCTCTTATGGTTTCTGTTCGTTCTGCGGAGATGTTGAGGAAGTACACGCACTGTAGTCACAGGAGGGTTGTAGCGGTAACGTAAAGAGAAAACATGAACCCCGCAGTTGGTCATTCCTCCATCACATCACTGAACTCTGGACAACTCTCTTACGTTTGTAAGCTGTTTGAGATCTCTGCCTTGTCTTGCATTAATTAGAAGTACGCTGCTTTGTGTCGCTGCTGTTGTCTCTGCAGGTGTAAACGCATGTTAAGAAGGTAATGAACAACATTATTACTTTCACACCAGCTCAGCTCAAACAAATACGGTTTTGCTCCGCCTCACATGAGCATCATCACGAAGTCGAACACAACGAGATGTTTGTGTTGTTAAGATTCAACAGTTTCACAGCCTTGAGGTGAAACTCGTTTTCTATATCATGGTGGGTATAAAGGAACGGACATTTACAGTGATACTCTGGAGCTTCATTTGCAAAGGAAAGCCAATAAAGCACAAATGCAAACAAGAAATGGTGAATCATCCTTTTAGCCTTGCAGTAATTATGCATCCCTATGTTAATATAGCTTGCACAACCTTTAGTATTTAACTGATTAATGAAGAGAGTATTTAGATGGATTGTCATCTTTGTCATTTCTAAAGTCTTGTAGGTTCAGTTTCTTCTTTTAACTTTTTAACTGCTGAAAAGGGATGTTTTATTTAATCTTAAAAATCAATTTATCTGTCATATAATCTCTGATTATTATAATAGTCTATAATTTACTCTCAGAGGTAGGTGAATCACCACTTCTGCCTTCACTCTGCACCGCATAAGTATCTTTGTCCTTTTTTCCCCTTTAGGATGCGAGCAAATTGATTGGCATTCTCTTGTCGACCGACTAAATGATGGCTAGAAATTAAATGCCTGAAAGAGGTATAATGGTGGTTAGGACAAGTGGGTAGAGGAGAGAGAGGGAGAGGGATGGCGAGTGAAGCGGGAGAGGGAGGAATACACAAACAGGTTGCACTGGGGCCTGGGGAATTAGGGGGAAGAGGGCACGGAGAGCAGAGAGAAAGAAAAATAAGATGGAGGGCCACAGAAAGCAAAGAAGACGGGTTTAACACAGAGCTTCACGCAAACAAGATTTTAGTCTGTTGTCATAATCATCATCATTGCTCTTGAGTTAAACACGCACTCACACGCACACACACACACACACACAGGTGGTTGAACAAACATTTTTACTCTGAGCCAAACCGCAAATGAGTGCTTTCGTTCCCTCTTTAGTCTCACCAACCAACTTCTCTCTCCTCTTGTCTGCACAGTTTTTAGGCATTTAGCTCTTGTCCTTCACTGATGCATCAATCTAACCAGCCCTCCATCCTCTCCTCTCTCTCTCTCTCTCTCTCTCTCTCTCTCTCTCTCTCTCTTTCTCTCTTCCCCTTTCTCCCCTCGCTGTGATTGCTTACCTCCCAAGAAAGAAGAAGTACACTCCATCTTGTTGTTTTATGTTCCCAGCAAATTTAGTCCTGCGTCTCCCTCCTCCACCCTCAACTCTCTTTCACTTTGTCTCTGTCTCTCTCACTCACTCTTCGTCACCCCTCCCTCCCTCGCTCTCTCCCCCTCCCTCCATCCCCTGACACCTCGCACTCTCCTCCTCCACTCCCTCCCTGTCAACTTACTCTCCCTCCTCTCTCCATCTCTCTCTCTCACTCTGTATGTAGTATAACTTATCACCCTGATCCCTTCCCCACTCCGGTAATTGGTGTGTCTCTGCAGAAGATGCTAGTACGCTTCATTTAGCTGCTCAGTATTAGCAATTCCAATTAGTCATCTAATACCAATAAGAAAAATAAACTGTTAGCCTCCATGTATTCGGCACCACGGGAGAAGCGAGTTTGTGTGTGTGTGTGTTTGTTTTTGCCCTTGCAACAACTGCGGCCAGTGCGTGCACACACACCTCAAACAATCTCACACACACAAACACACACACACACACACACACACACACGCACACAATCCACACTCGACAGGGTAGATGTTGGTTTTAACAGATGGTGAAACACTTTCCCTCGAGTATCGACATTACTCTCTCTCCCTCTTCTTCTCTCTCTCTATAATTAACTAGGTTTCAGTAACAAACCTTTGGGCTTTGCCGTCACCATGGTTACCCCAACTCTGAAATGCGACTGTCTGCATGTGTACGTGTGTATGTGTGACTGCTGGCAAGTACGGTGTATGTGTGTGCACATGTCGTAGTGTTCACTCCCCTCTGTGTGTGTGTGTGTGTGTGTGTGTGTGTGTGTGTGTGTGTGTGTGTGTGTGTGTGTGTGTGTGTGTGTGTGTGTGTGTGTGTGTGACCACGTCTTTGCAACTGCATGATTGTGCATACACATGAGTATTTTGGTTGCTTTGATGCTTTTGTTTCCCCACAGGGCTCAGAGGCTGGTTTTGTCTCAAGCGCATATGTTGTACCTACACAGAGAACAGCGGTATTACATGGGATCATTGATCATTTGTCACAGGTCTATTGTACCTTACATAATACTTAATAATTATATAATCCCATGAATAAAGATTACAAATCAGATGAATTTAAAATGGGAAGATAATATAAAACATCTTCTCCGAAAGGCAAAAATAAAATGAAAATAGGATGTGGGATTATATCTTCTGAAATGCCTTTATAGTGTTTCTCATACCTACTATAGCCGATGTTTATTGTAACACAATACACGAATGGTAAGCAGTCATCTCTTCATTAGGGTTTCTAAGATGCTACAGTGAAGTAAAGGCAGAGAAGAGTTCTAGAGTTGTTAAAGGTTCGGTATACTTCAAACAACATGTTGTCTGACCACGTATAAAGGCAAGAGCTCAGTGTCTTTTGCATGTCTTGATTCTTTACTGTATATTATAAAACGGTGCACATTTTCAGACGTCCTGCCCTCAAAGGCATCCATGTTAAAAGTGACAAAAAGATAAAGTTGAAAAAGTTCAAATACATTTATTCCCACATTCCTGATATACTACTTTGTAAAGTAAGCTGTTTATCTGCAATATTTATTTCTGGTTATCTTCCTTCCTCATATTCTTATAAACCGCGGTGCAGTGTTTTGTCATCTGAGAAAAAGTCATGGATCCATTCCTCAAACTGAACTGCCTGGATTGTATTTCACCGATACCCGCAGCATCACCTTCCCACCAACGCAATTCTTTTTCCTCATGCTCTGACAGCAATGTTTTGAGTTTCTGGGTCCATTTTGTTAACATTTGGCGGTATGTTGTCCTTATTTGTGAAGAAAGCTGTCTAAACACGGAGAGCGTCACCTCTCACTGTGACATTTCCAGCAACAACAATGGAGCAGAAATAAGATTTCAGCAATATAAAACATCAGTTACAGCCGGGCTTTGGTGTCAATGCTTTAGATGGGAAGAGAGGGACTTCTTTTTACACACTATTTTGAAACAACCGTTCATCAGTTTTACTGGGAGAAATCCATTGCAGTGGAGGCAGAGATACAGATTTCTACACGGACGGCAGAAGGCAATACAGCCGTAAAACATGTTGTGTTTTGAGTGGAGGAATTTCACTTTCACTGTGTGATTGTGCTCTCTGGGCTTTATTGCGATGACATTATGGGAAATGTTGAACATCGACTAACACAGATGTAGGCAAGGCAGGGAGCAGGAAAGCAGGTGAAAAAATACATTTCCACAAGATAAGTTCTGAAATGCATTTAACATCATAAACTGGCACATAACAGTAAAAGCATCCATGGGCATATTTTTCATTTAAAGTGCACTGAAGGAACCCCTTAGTGCTGTTTTCCTGGCCAAGATTTATCCACCTGGTCAAACTGTGACAACCTTTTAGTCTCTTCACTGTGAGGCAAACCGCTAGTACCATATGACCTCTGTCATCTGCTCATAAATTTCCATGAGAAAGTTAAACTGGTTATATTGACATGGCGGTGACATGTTTAGGCAAAAGGCTAGCCAACCACTCACAGCATGCATCTGGATTCGGCTGCACCAGCTCTTCGTAGGTTCAAACTTAACCCACTTAATATGTAAGACTTTAAGGTCCTGTCACACATATCCGTATGACAGAAACGAATGCCGGCCCATACGAAATATCGACAATACGTTGATATAAATTAAGGGTAAGTTGTGATCGTTTGAAGGACGCAGACGTTACGCCGAACACGCCAGACATACGGCCCTGTCACACAGCTCAGTATGGCAGAAACATGCCGGCGTATATGAAAAGTAGCTCAAAATGTGTCAGAGTCCAAATACGTCCAAGTTTTCCTCAGCGGTGTTGTAGCTGACGTACACATAACGAGTACATAACAAATTACTATACGTATGTCAAACATTGATATCGTATCACTTACCTATTTAAAATGTATCAGAGCGTCTGGCCAACGGAGCTGGAAAAGTGCCATCTGGTTCACGTCATGCTGATGCTGGAGAACGGCTAACATGCTGAACGCTAGCTGTACTGTAGAAACACGTTTAATAAGTTACTCCGTCGTCAGGCATAATGTTAACATAGGTTACGAATAGGTTATCCACTCGTTATCAATACATTGGCTGTAGGATTCACCGTCAGCCGACGTAGCCTATAACTAACGTACCTCTAACGTAGTCACGTAGGTATTCACGTACTATATTTACGTAGGTAAGTATTCACGTACTGTACGTATACGTATATATTCAACTACATCACTAAATTAAAAAAGGATTGCACAAAAACAAGTTCTTATTTAAAGGCACAATGAGTAGTATCTTCCTAAAAACTTATGTATTTGTAATCACAAACCGCAACTGACAAATCCTACTCGTTCTGCCAGTGTCTCTGGTAGGTAGCTAACTGAACCAACTGACAAACTAACCTTAGCTTACATATGACTGTTTAGTTGTCAGACCTGACATTTAATTAATGTGCCGTTTAATAACGATTTTAAGATACATTTGACAAAAATAACCCAAAATACAAAAATACACTTGACGACGAGATAGCATCGTTAGGTTAGCATGGTCAGATATTCCGCACTCATTTTAAACTTAATGAATACTACTAACCCTAAGCACAAATATTTTCCCATGTATACTCATATAAATTAAACAAAGTAATACATACATTTAAATTGATTTGATTAAGTTATGTTTATATTGTTTTGCCTCCTGATCAATACATAATACAGCTTTTTGATGCTACTGTGACTTTCTGTTTATGTGCTTTGTTACTTTTGATTGGTCAGATAATTTTTCCTGCAACTGATTTGCAGATTACTAAAGTTTTATTTTTTAAGCATTAATGGTGCTAACCAATTTACTAAATCAGTAGTTACTAAGAACTGAGTAGGGATTTAAAAGATTCAAACCGACAGTAGTGATTAGTAGTGAATAGCTGGTGCATCCCAGTCCTGGTGTCACCACTGTGTGAACTGTGTGCTCCAGTGCTCCACGACGGAGCTGCATCGTCTCTCCTTCAGGCAGATTTGCCTACCTTTTAAATAAGAAACCTTTCACCATTCAGATGGCCTTGGGCGTGTTAGGACCTGTATTAACAAGACTCACTCTTATGTACAGCTTGCAGCTAAACAACAGAGAATGAATGGGAGACTTAATGGAGACATTTTATTTGTCTGGGCTTTTACATCCAAATGAGCTTTATTTCAGTTCACCATAAGCTCTATCGGCTCTTAAACAAGCTGTGCACCTGAAATCGGCTCACTCTGTCACATTAAATAACTTCCTCTCTTTCAGCTCATGCCGTATGGAGTTGCACATTTTCAAATTAGAGAGTGGAGATATTCACTTTGGGAGATGTTAGTGAGACATATACAGAGAAGTGTGTTTAAAGGCTGAAATTAAGTGGGATTTACCATTAATGAGGCAGTGGGGGATGGTGAAAATGTTGAAGAGTAGAGGATTCTTGAGAGGGAAAGACAGCTTTGGGATTTAGTCTCTCTTCTTCCCTCTTTAAACTCGCCTGATACACTATCTGAGTGCATACCCAATTGGCACAATGCCTACTGGCAAAGAGTAACTAAAATGAGAAACGTCCCCTGTGTGTTCTGAGCTAACTTTGTAACTGTCCCTCGCAGAGAGATTATGTGCTTATCCAATTTTCATAACATGGTCACAGCACCCAAAATTTGATCCACAAGCAGGGAAAGAATTGGAAAACATGATTTTTATGAGTCTATGGTCAGGTTTGAGGTTTCTGGAAGGGCTGCAGATCTCCCCGGGCTAGCATTCCTGACTCTGCATGTTTATAGATATGCGGGTGTGAAAAACACTTGGATATCGCATATGTCAGGAGCCGCCGCAACCGGCCTTATCACCCAGTAATTTATTCTCTTTACACATGTGCAGCGACTTGATTCAAGTGGGGAAGATGATGATTTGGGACGTAGTGGCCAGCCATGGCTACTAGCCTTAAATCTTGACTTTCCTCGCTGGAAAAAGAGCTCATTATGTTGTTATTGTATTTAATCTACAACCACCTCCTTGTTCTCCAGGTAGAAAGTCGCTGTATGATTGACTTGAAAACAAATTTAACTATCTTGCCTGCCTGTTTATTTTCCTTTGGACTGTAGCCTCAGCATGAGTTTATTCATTAGCTTTACAGACAGTGAAGCTACTCATTCTGATTGTGCAATTCTTCTCAGTCTCCATCGACTCGACTCAGAGCCTGCTGGTTCTCATTCTACCATCTAATAAGGGACTGAGATACACCTGCAATGCCAGGTGAATGCAATTAATTGCTGGTTGGCAAACCCAGCGGCACTGTGAGCCCGAGGACATGGGCTGAGAACCACTCTTGTTGAGAGATTCAAACAAACAAAATATGTTCTGAAGGACAAATGTAGAGACATTTTCCCTCCAGCAAGTAAATATAAGCAACAGTTATTTTAGTTCACAAACTGTCAACCAATTAGACTTGATTAAGTCTTTGAAGATCAGTTTCTGAACATCACACCACAGCACTGTTAATAAATACAGCAATGAGGTGTTGTTGTTTTTAACACTCCTATGAAAGGTCAATGTGGTGCAGAGTCCAGTCTATGACCACAAAAGAGTGTTTTTACATTGAGAACATCAATGTTCAAATATCAATTAACACAACAGATGACCTTGACCTTGAATTCAAGGTCATCTGTTAATGTGTTAATTGATGTTTGAACATGGTCAGTTTTGCATTTTGACGATTAAACTGTTGATTATTTATTTAATCAAAACTTTTCTTTTAAAATGCTCATCATAAGTTCTAAGAGCCAAAGGGGATATTTTCATATATGCTGGCCAACAGATTTTACATTTACATTTACAGATATAAAAAAACGAAAAGTAGAAAGTCCTCACATAAGAGGAGCTTGAACTGGGGAACGTTTGGTATTCTTGCTTGAAAACCATCCGGTTCAAAACACATGTTATTTTCAATTAATTAAGTAATTGATTGATTGATTGATTGATTAATTGAATAATAGTTCCAGCTCTAAACTGATGGTTTTACACGGATTAGATGTTGTGAAAAAAGGGTTTCTCTGTTGCAAACAATAAATCAACGCTTGACTTGATCAGTGGTCCATGTTGCATTTTGTATAATATTCCGAGTATCCACCAGTTGATTTGTTGTTTGATTGTTTCAGCTGTAGTTGTTTTAGTCATGTTTAATTCATGAATATTTCTTCTTTCTTGTCTCTCTTTCAGCCAACAAGTCTCTGCTCGGCGGAGGTGGAGGTAAGTCCCAACTTGTCTGATCCAGTGACTCTGTGTGTTTGCTTGCCAAGATACTCGTCGGCCTCAGTTGTTATTAATAGTGGAGCTTTGTGGTGCAAACTGCCTCTGAACACCAACTCATTTAAAATATTGTTATTTTATGCAGAAGCAGTGCAATGTAGTAGCCGAAGAGAGTGTGTCTCTGTGTTTGTTGTGTCGTATGTGTGGTGTTTCTGTATTGTTCTTTGTTTGGTAGCAGGTAGCTCTTTGCTGTGGCAGGTGTTCAAGGTGCGTTTGCATGCTGCTGTGTGTGTCTGTCTGCCCGTGTGTCTGGGTGTAAGTGTGTGGGCGCAGGTGCAAAGTCCATAGTTCATAATTTATGGCTGTGGAGTGCTGTTGATATAAACAGTCATTTTTCATTGTATTGTTGACTCAGTGCTTTGCTGCGTTCGTGTGATGTAAGACGTCCACGCTCAATCGATACTTGTAATAAATCTGAACAGCTAATGCGGCAGCCGCATTCACTAAAACACACGCACACACTCACGCTCACACTAACACTCACACTCACACACACACACACACACACACACACACACACACACACACACACACACACACACACACACACACACACACACACACACACACACACACATACCTTTCCATGTGTATGTGTATGTTTGTTAATGCTTGCAAATGTGGGTGCTGGTGCATTTGCCTGTGGTTGTTTTTGTTTTTCTTCATTTGGGCCAACAGCTTTAGCCTTTCAGACCAGCTCACTTGGACTGCCATTTTTTACCTTCTGATTTGTTTGTGTGTTTCATGTGTAGATGTGTGCGTGTGCATGTGTTTCTGCTATCCAGTCTCCATGTTAACATAGCTACTGTAGTGGCACACTGGTAATAGTTAGTCCCAGTTAGTCCCAGTGCATGTGCTTGCCTGAAGTGTTTTGTAAGTAGCAGTCAGTCCACATACACACACACACACACTCACACACGGGCTCCACCCTTACCGATATACACCAGCTGAGCCTCAAGGCATAAAAATGGACTGCATACTCTTGTGTCTTGTGGCTTCACACACTTGCACACACTACATTCAGTCAAGCAGCTCTAGATCTACAGCATCGTCTGATGTTGTCCTGAAGTCTCTGATGGCTCTACAAAGACAGATGGTTTCTAGAGAGGCCGTGAATGTGTGTATGCGTCAGACTATGTGCATTTCTGCCTATGAAAGCACGTTTACATTGGTTTAGTTATTTAAAAAATGTATTCGGTTGAATTTAACCATCTGTTTTAATTCTAAAAATGTCCACCGACGGTCTGGAGAAGGCTACATACCAAACAACCACCATATGCATATTTTTAAAATCTGTTTCTCTGTAGCTCTTTACTGGTTTCTCTCTGGCTCAGATCTCATCTCTTTCTTATTGTATTTATTTCCCTCTCGCTGTCTCTCTTTCCAGCTCCGTCCTTAGGGGTTTGCCAATGCAGATAGAGGCTACACTAGGTGTTAATTAGAGAGAGAGGTAAGCTTAGAGACAAGGGGAAGAATGGTATAAACAAGAGAGACAGGGGGAGACGATGGCTAGTGCGAGAAGACAAGAGAGGCGAAAGCAACGAAGGTCCGATAATATACAGATGAGAAGAGCTGAGTTGAAAAGAAAAGCCCAAAAACATTGAGTATGCATCTCCATTCGTCGAGGTCACACTCTGCATTGAGTAACCAAGCATTCATTCATTCAGCTTTTTTCATCTGAGGTGAGGCAACAAAAGGTCTTTACAGTGCTTTACTACTCATTCTCAAGGGTACCTGCATAAATGTCATTCAGTTAGATCAAACGCACACCTGCCAACATTGTTTTCTTAAATCCGGAGGGGTTCTGAGCTCCGGCGGCGCATCAACAACAAACTCAAGGACAGGAAATTAACGTTTCTTTATGTCCACTGGCTACAGTTGCTCATTTATTCCAGAGCTTATCTACCATTTCAACGTTTCACTGCTTTGATTGATTTTCCAAATTGAAAAGAAATCCCAGATGATGATCGGAGGTTCAGTCAGCAAGGCAGGTGCCATGAGCTTTGTGTGTGTATATGTGTTTATATATATGTCTATATATATATATATATACATACGTATGTGTGTTTGATTTTTGAATGAATGTCTATTGCTAAAGCCAGGACTCTTTGAAGTATGTATCTGGTTCTTCTTCTAGGTCACCATAAGTCAGTAATGTACCTTTGGGAGGTTTGGTGCATTGAAGTGTTTTTCCTCAGGCTTATGGCCTACACAGAAATGTCACCTACAGTCTATAGGGATGAGAAGCTGAACCTATTAACCACATTTCAAGCCACAATAAACAATCTTCAAAGTTGAAAACATCAATGTCCTGTTTCATTTAGAGCCGAATCATAGAAGTTGTCATTACATAATGTACTCTATTTATAGTAATGTATGGGACCCCAATATCTGTGAAGGATGAAATAAGATTTATTAGTAGTCTAAGATAATAGTTTACTATCTGCCTCTAGGTTCGCTGGGAAGATACTGATTGTTTCTAACCATAACCAAAAATTGGGGTTCAGTACCTTGCTCGAGGGCATGTCGGCAGTCTTCGGGAGGTGAAGCTCTCTAGCTACCAGTCCACTCTCCGGACTTGGTCTGTGCAGACTGAGCTACAGATTAACATGTGAACCTAGTCTAGTATACCGAGTTACCTTGTTTTCATGATTTGTTAAGGAGGGAAAATGTTCAGTTACTGCTTTTACAAACTGATCCGTTCAAAACCTGTTGTGTGAAAATGTCAAGGGTCCCTTTGAAAGGATATGTTCACAATATCATACATGTCCATTGAAAGAGTTATTGATTACTCCATACTGGCTGTGAAGAGATGCCTTTCTAGAGTGAGTACACTAGAAGAGACAAAATCCAGCGTCTTAGATCAAATGCAGTGGGATGCATGATCCACCTTTACCCATACCGACTCCGATATGTCAACTCAGGGTACCGAGGCAAGGCCGAGCACTAATCTCCAAATTTATAATCTGTGTGGAACTTAATAGAAAAATGAAGATACATGAAGCAAAGAATTGCTGTGGCCCTAAAACTGATAGTTAGTAAAAACTTCATGTTTAATAACATTGACAAATAAATAGTATTTAATGTGGATTGTAACATCTGATCGATACTAAATCTGCTTAATAAGGACAGTATCAGAGTGAGCTGCTGCATCCCTATGTTTCCTGTTACTTCCTGGTACCACTACGAGATCCATTTGATTCGTCTAACTCAGTCAAACCATGATCTTTTACAAAACCTTACCAAGTAGTTTGTTGCATTTTTGTTTCAATATACAACATTAACCACGTGTTGGAAATATGTTTCCCCTGAAACATAATTGAGAATGCAGTTTAGATGTAAGGGAATGTAATTTTGTAGGAGACAGGGTTGCTTTGACAGTGCTGCCACTATATTAAGAGAACATGGCCCCTATTAACCCTGAAATTAAATTCTACAGTTGGAGTATTACTTGCTGTGTGGTTATTTGTTTAGCACAGATTAATTTAGGAATATGCAACATGTAAGCCCAAAACTGAAATAACAATGGTCGTGAAACTAGATTTTGACTCAAGACAGATCCTGTAGACCCGGTTATAATCATCCTTATGATGTAGTTGTTTTGCTTTAGTGGTGCATATTCCCAAACAAATATTAGACTAACCAGTAACTCTGGATTCATACTTGATGCAAAGGGTTAACGAGAATATTGCCGTAGATACCTAAGGCATAGGTTTTTTTATTTATATTTCTTTTAGTTGAAGTCACCAACGCAATGTGCTGTACTTGTATAATATAACAGAGACACACAGTTCTGAACAAAGGCAGCTGGTATCAGAGAACCTGTTCTGGGTCTGTGGGGAGTGAGTGCGCAGGATGTGAACCAGCCTTGAAGACAGTGCCTGCAAATGATTGGTTTACGTGTCATAAGACATCCGGACCGAGCACGATCCCAGTTAAAATTTTATCCACTTACATTTTTTATAATTTGGTGGGCGAAAAACAAGATCCTCTCTCGCACTGGATTTTTTTGCAGAGCTGACTTTGTGTGTGCTGACATCTATAATCAATCCTCCAGAACGAGGATGAGGTTTGATATCCGGCTGTGGAAGTCTCTTGTCTGCTCCCTGTGTTTCTGCAGCCCTCGTCTCTGCTTTCTCCTTGTCTGGATGAGGAGAATAAATGCAGGCGGAGCGCAGGCTTGTCTGCTTGCCTTTCAGAACAAGTGAACAAGAGAGCATGTATTGTGAATAAAAGGAGAGAGCAGAAGATTGGTTTTGGGGCACGGAGACGAGACGAGAGGCAAAGAGCACTTAGTGTACCTTCCACATACCGACGGTGCTGTCAGTGTCTCATCCGCCGCATAAATTTGCCTGTTTCACCGCAGCAGCTGTGTTTATGTGTGTATGTGGATAAGTTCATAGTGGCATTTAACAGGTTGCTGCATGTTTAAGTTTGTGTGTATGCAAGTACATACTAGTGTGAAGCAGAGTGCATGTGTGTGTGTGCATCCACCACCAGACCCATCCTAAATGTTGCCTTGGCAACAAGCTGACTGAAGTAAGTGAGTGTCCTGGCTCTGCTGAGGGATTGTGGGAAAGCAATATGCCAACGTTCCGCCCCATTAGTTTGACGGACAGTCTGTTTGGCCTATAAGAGGTCAGCTGCCAAGGGCAGCCATATTAGTATTCCTTAGGAGAGACCCTGGGATTGGTTTTACGCTAATGTCAATCCACCTGTGTGTGTGTGTGGGGTGTGTGTGTGTGTGTGTGTGTGTGTGTGTGTGTGTGTGTGTGTGTGTGTGTGTGTGTGTGTGGCGGGGGGTGTGCGTGGGTGTGTTTGTAAGAGTGGGTGGATGTTGGGGGTAAAGCTTGTCCTGGCATGTAACATTGCGGGCAGTGTGTGTGTGTGTGTGTGTGTGTGTGTGTGTGTGTTTGTTTGTGTGCCCTGCTGGGGGTTGCAGGCTACTCGCCAGGTAAGCATATCGCCAATTATCACTTCCCAGTCCCCCTACTTCCCTGGCTCCCTCCCTTCCTCTCTCCCCCAGAGTCGGTCAATACAGAGCCTGTGAGGGAGGCATGATAACACCTAAACTGGTCATCCGCCTGCTTAGCTGGCTTGTCACTGGTCTACAGAAGCCAAAACACTCATTTCTACCCCCTTTCTGCATCCATCCATCCTTTTTTATCCTTTCTCCTCTCTGAACCATTTATCTCCTCCCCTTTTGTCTTTAGCCTCCCTCGTTCCCTTCACCTACACACCCTTTTTTACACTTGATCCCCTTCCAAACCCATTTCTCTTTGTCTAAATGTGCTCTTCAATTCCCTGTCTCGTCTTTCTCTGTCTCTGTGTGAGTCTTTCAATTGTTTTGTTTTTTATCTCCGTCCCATCTCATATTCCCTGGAAGACCAGGCTTCAGTAGCAGAAATCGTTGATGTGATATTTTGTATGGTAATGAAGGCTAAATAATGATTGCTGTTTTTTTTTATGGAAATGAGTTTGACACTTCCTAAAAGATCTTTTTAGTGTCTAGTAATATAAAGTAAATTCATGACTAATTCATTGTTATATGTTAATGTCTGTTGTTGGCATTAGGTGTAGCCAATTATGGCTCATTGTTGAGTAGTTCAGGTACAGCATTTGCATGCGACGGAGTCAGTGGAGTATGAACAAGTATCCTTTGACACCGCAGTGATGCTAATTTGGTTAGGGCTTCCCGGTCTCGGCTGTCCCCACTATCTAAATGAGGGATACATCAATATCCACACACACATATGGATTCATGCTATATGTTGAGTCAATATGAGTATCTTTAAAATAACAATTGGTCACAAGCACATCATAGATAGACTCCACAAGTGGCAAGCGCCGTACAGGTGTACTAACGAAGAAATCAAGACTTTGTGTCTGAAATCAGAATTCAGAGCCAATTAAATAGTTGCCTTAATATTCCCACAATGGAACAAAAGTTGCCGTGTCTGTAGCGTGTAAACTTCTTTCTGCTACTATGAGGCTAAACTTTGGCACAGTGGGGTTTTTAGCTACACGCTATTGTCAGCATGCTAACATGATCAAAATAACACTGATGCTAATGTCCAGCAGAAGCGACGCGCCGTTTTGATCTGAACTCTTGTCAGACCCTTGGCTGGAGGGAGATCACCAGGGGTCTGAAAGTTTCCTACATTGTCACTTCCAGTAAATATCACACCTGCGTTTTTTCATAGGAAGATAGCAAGTACTACTCACCCATCTTTTAAGTAGTTACGTCTCCTTTCTGAACTCGAGGATATTCATTTTAATATATATATATACTGTATATATATATTAAACAATTTCAATATATTTTCCAATATAATATATTCATTGGCAGCTCTATAAACCAAGGTTTTTTTTTGACCTGATGGTGGTACAAGATGAAAAGTTAGAGATCACCAGAGTTATGGCAATTAATGCTCTTGGGACCATGAATACTAAATACCATGTTAAGCCAATGACACGGTCTGTGGTGGACTGACCGACTTCCCCATCCCTAGAACCATGCAACTAGTGTGGCCAAAACCACAAGCAAATCAGAGATGCAGTCTACAAATGACAAACATGCGGAGCAATTCTTAATCCTCCACTTTTTTATTCATTTAAAAAAGTTAAATGAAGAAAAATACTTTTTAATTGAGGTATTTTACCCATCGCAAGCACGAACAAATGGACTCAGTTGATCTTATTCTGTATAAGTGATAGATAATATTGCCATCCTTGGGCACTAATACACCTTCATGTGTGCCTGTGATGAACCGCTGGTGCAGCTTTACTTCAAATGCGTCTTTCATTTGCACCCCCCTCTGTTTGTGAATTCCCCCTTCATATTTCTGACCGCATTGATGTGACGGAACAGTGTCTAAATGTACTCAGTAGCGTGCGGTGCTCATGCTGAGCTATTACACCGTCTCCCACGGAGCCTGAAGTTACCACATTCTGAAAGAAAGCTACCATGGGCTGTTTTCAGTGAAGGTAGTTTAAGGGACAGCTCTTTATATTACGGAGGTGGGCGTCATCGAGAAACTGAATAGGTGTATGAATATTTGTTACCCCTGCTTTCCAGGTTCAGGCTTAACCAGAAGGAAAGAAAGAGAGGGAGAGGGAGGGAGGGAGATATTTATTCTGTCTCCTCTCAAACATGAGAAAAACAAAGGCTTCTTCAGCTGAATGCACAAAGCGTGATTTATAAGTCAGCATGTAGTCAAAATGATGTTATTTTACGTACGCTTAAAGGACTGCATTTAGGAGTCGTGCACCACTGAAATTTGAAAGGACAAGAAGGGCACTGCAGTGATGTGTCTGTCTTTAGAGACTGCTATCCAAAGAAGAACATTAATTTCAGCAAGTGCCTCAAGATTACATATTGTTTACGTGCAAATGGCAAAGCCCTCTAACAGCTGTAATAATGATGATAGGAACTAAGCAGGAAGGTCAAAGTCTTTGTAAGGAGCAAGCCCCCAGGAGCAGGGCTGGACTGTGAAGCAGTTTTGTCGTGGCCGAATGGGGTATTTCTACTTCTGTGTTTCTAATGCGATGCCCAGAAATGTGTGCTCTATGGAGCCAAAAAAGCGAAAGCATGAGGAATCCTGCAGAAGCTTTTCAGCATATGCGCCCGTTAAACAACTTTTATAGGAATGAATGAATCTTTGAGCGCCTAATCCAGTATATTGATAGTAGGGAGGAGGTCAGGGTGGATGGATGTGTCAACAAAACAGCTTAACAACTTAAACATGGAAGGTCGTTTTCTGTTTCCAATGCGAGTTATTTTTAAAACAGGACCACAATTGCTCTCGAACCTTAACAATGCGTTTATTATTGTCACCATGATGACGAAGGTCCCCATACTTTAACAAAGCCCTTATTTGAACCCTTAACTATAATACTTCTCTAAACTTTACCAAGTATTGTTGTGCCTAAACCAGAACGCTAACCCTAGCATTTTAAGAATAAGGCAGAAAATACGTTGGGTTAGTTTAATTTCCCTACTGTAACCCAAACACCTACTCAATGATTGTATGTACAGAGTCATAGCGAGAATCATAATTGCTGAAGTCAAAGGCATACACAAACTTCACATTAATCAGGTGGCGTCCTAGTGTTACGGTTTTTATGGTCACGTGTCCAAGCGGCTTTTCTAAGCCATGACACGTGTTACCTAATCTTGGCGTTTAGCTGTATCTGCACAAATGTATATGAGCTATGTGTTGTTATGTGAGTGTACAAGCTTCATTGTGTACGTATCTGCAACCACGCAAATGTGTATGTGTGGGCCTGAGCAGAGAGACTCAAGACTGTGCACTCCTCTCATAAAGACTGGGGGGAAAGGCCAGTTTCCACCATTACACTCATGCACAAGCACATACATATTCATGTCTCTGTCAAACATGAAGCATGAAACAAAGCAAAAGGTATTGTTGGTTTACGTTTCAGTTCAATTTCCATTTCTTTTTCTTTTGATTCTGTTTTTCTTGCCTATTTCCTTATCTCCCTCCAGACTATTTTTACATCTGCTACTCTCTCCCTTATTCCCCTCCCTCCTTCTCTTTTCCAGCTCTCTCTCTTATCACACTTGTTCTCTATTTCAGAGTCGGGCTGCTTCAAAGTTAGTGTGTGCAGAGTGTGTGTGTCACCTCAAGGACTCTTCACACACACACACACACAACCCAACACGCACACACACACACACACACAATACACACATGAATACATCTGTGCACAGTAGCACATATGCTTTGACAAGAATATACAGACACCAGCAATATTTTATACACACACACAGACACACACACACACAGACACACACACACACACACACACAGACACACACACACAGACACACAGACACACACACAGACACACACACACACAGACACACATACACACAGACACACAGACACACACACAGACACAGCGTGACCATGGTATCTGAGCTTGTTTCTATGCACTCTGAGGAATTAGTCAGTGTTCAGCGCTCGCCTTTCACAACCTCACACTTGTGCTTAGCTCACAGTGCGGACCAGTTCAACACTGCACAGCATGACGTGGCACACTACGGCTCTGCACGGCATTTGATATGCCAACTTAACACAATAGCGTTCAGATAACACCAGACCCCCGCCCAGAGCTACTTGGTTTGGTGAAACACACCGCTGCAACAGCTGGTGTGTATACAGCCAGGCAGAGATAAGAGCCACAGGCCAACAAGCTGAGCTGTGACATATGGATGGGTGTTATTGTACTATTTTCACCAAGTGCTGACAAATCTCACAGTGCTGTAACAAACTCATTCCTGACAGATGTGTTTTATTCTGGGTTAATTATGAATTATTAAAGCCACACTCCTACATAAGACCTCTGAATGATTTCAAAAGAAGAGCAGAGTCTTGAGCCAGGATCTTACCAGGCTACGAATGCTGGTGATGGTGAAGTTACTGGCACACTGGCTGGTACTATTGTGAGACTAATATTTAAATATACACAGTGTTTCAACTGTATGGCATTTACAATGTAGACTACTAATTTGTTTGGACAACATTTCGAGGGAAACATATTTGCTGCCAGAATCATGTTGAGCTGCCACTTTGTTTTCAAATGTAGAAAACGCTCCAATTATGTTGTTCATGGGCAACAGTGGGCGCACACAGCTCACACCTTTGACACCATGCAGGATGCGAGTGTTCACATCCAGAGTCTTGCTTGTGGTTATCGTTTAGGCTAGAAAAAGTACTTTGGTTAAAGTCAAGTAAAGATTGTGATTTTGTACTTCAACCAAGAGGACGATCTTTCTCTAACTGTACCAAAGTGTTAGGCTTGAGGATGTATTGCAAAAGCACTTATAACAGGGAAAACAAATGAAATAGTTGTCAGTGGACATGTTGCAGATATATACAATATGTACATTTTGCGACTTTGCCCATCATTTTATTGAAAAAGTATCCTTGAAGCGCCCTGTGGGCTATAAAGCTTTAAAGGGATAGTTTGAATTGTATGAGGTATTACTACAGTGTATTACTATATTTTTCTTTTCGTCACATAGGGTGAAATTCAGTTTTTCTGTTATACATGTAAGATAAATATTTTGGCTTTGAAGAACTGTTCCTAAATGGTGAATTATTTAGTTTTTTTGTTGTTGCATTGTATCATTCAAATCTGTTATTCCTATAGTATCTGAATGTGCTTCAAGTGTAATTTCATTAAAGTTAAATGCTGCTTTCTTAGGGCCATAATGCTTTGAACCATAATAATACAGCTTGAGTATGAGCTGTATATTAACTTTGATGGAAATGTGTCTAACTGCAAGGGAAGCAAAGACTGAAACTGGTAATTGACACAGCTGTAAAATTGCTTTTCGTGCATCATTTCCCTCCTGGAAATGAACACAGTCACGGTCTTTAGATGTGGTGTGGATCAAAGATAGATACAGATTTATGAAAATGTAATTAATAAAGACTAATTGACCAAAAAGTCAAAGTCAGCTGAGTCCTTAATAACACATTAAATGGAGCAATTAACTAAGCCAGTGGCCATACAATCCATTAAATAGACTGACACAGAGAGAGACAGATGCTTTGACTTATTAAAAGAAAGGGCAAAAAGTGGGATTTGGGGTGAAAAGTTAGCATCCTGCAGAAGTCTGGAAATTCAACCGTTCACCACTAATAACAACATCATCCAGATCCTTTCAGCACTGAGCTTTCACGCCTGTAAATGTGTCTGCTGGACTTCAAACATTTACACTAAGTAGTCAGATTTCAGGGTATTCACATAAGTAAGCCAACTTTCTAAATCTCCTGTCCTCTCCTCTCCAGTGGACGGAGCGATCCACCGCGCTGCAGGTCCAATGCTAAAAAAGGAGTGTGCTTCCCTCCGCGGCTGTGACACCGGCGAGGCCAAGATCTCTTGTGGCTACGGCCTCCCGGCAAAGTGTGAGTATAAAGTGTGTGTGAGTGTTTGTGTAACTTCCAGCTACCTCAGTGTGTTTTCACTGGAATGCTTCCAAGTGTGAATGTGTGGGAAAGTGTGACGGTGATGCCGGCTACAGCAAACTGCACAGTTGATTTTTGTCCGAGATAAAAAAAAAAGGTTGAATGGAAAAAACTCAACAACATAAAATAAGGCAATTCTGTTATCCAAATCTGCAGCAGGAACATTTTATTCTTCTTCGCAGAAATATACACAACTTGATTGAACTGTTTTTCTGTCAAGTAGACCTGTTTTCCTTTCCAGCCCTCCAACTCGACTACCAGCAGAAGCTCATTTAGGTATCCACAATAATCTCATTTACTGCCTTCCATTTATAGCAAAGTAAATGGCACTCAATTATTAAGTGGCGCTCCATTGGGGCGTGTATAATGTGACAAAACTGAAGATTCAACATGACAAAAAAAGCTTTTCTAGGTGTTTTAGTTTTGGGGAAAAAAAAGTCTCCTCTACCTTCTCTGACGTCTAAAAAACAACTTGTGACTGTGGGAAGAGCCTCAGTACTCGATGTAGGCATTAAGAAGAAGAAGAAGAAGAAGAAGAAGAACTGAACAGCAGTAACTACCCTAACCACACTGACAGGTGACCTCTTGGAAGCAGTGCTGCAATCAACTATTATAGTCATCATTATTGAACCTAGATTGGGAACTACTGGTTTAATCGATTCATTTGTTTAAGCTCGGCTTGGAAGTGCAGTGCTATAATACTGCAGCAGCGATTACTTAAACAAAATGTGGCAGAAAAAAGTAAATTCCCTTAAATGAAGTCATGATGTTGGATCTGAAGACTACAAGTTTGAAAATGAAAACTTTTGTGAGAAGTGAGAAAAGAAGGGAGACCTCTGTTAGTCCGCTCCTCATCTCTGCTCGAGGCTACATTAGCTGCTACTAGCATAACTGAACTGAATCTCCGATCCAACTGTCGGCAGTTGAGTTGCATTGTGGGTAATGTAGGCACCAAGTTTTGACAAGAAAGAAGAATGCGTGGAATTAAAAGGGATTATCTCCATATCTGATGTATCGATTTTGATCCATTTGATGTCCATTGTGAGAATGTTACAGGAGTGCAATGCTAAATAAATAGAGTACAACATTGTAGCATGACAAATTATCTGTAAAAAAATAAATAAAAATAATAATAATTATTTGAAGTAGTTACACATAGAATATTACTTGTCTCATACTGTGTGTAAATGGTTACACAGTTCAAAGCGTTACTATGACACTTACACAGTTTCTTCCTCCCGCCCTCTTATTTTAAACATGATCTTTTTCTCGGAGCAAACCATGATATCTCCCACCACACAGACAGCATGACACCACTAGGTATTGCAATAATGCCCTCACCAAGCTGTGTATAATATAATAACCACCCAGGTGTGTGTGTGTGTGTGTGTGTGTGTGTGTGTGTGTGTGTGTGTGTGTGTGTGTGTGTGTGTGTGTGTGTGTGTGTGTGTGTGTGTGTGAGATTAAAGGAACACTGAGTCTGTGTGATATCAGCTTATGGTTCCACAGAGAGTTTAAGTTCACAGTGAAAGAAAAAAAAGAAAAGAGAAGCGATGATAAAGGCGAGTTCAAGGCAGAATAGAGAGCAGGAGTAGAAGAGATAGATGAGAATGGAGTGGGAGAGTGGTAAAAGAAATAAAAAATAAAACAAAGCGAAGTGCGGGAGGGGATGGATGTGAGGGCAGCTGAAGACAAGAGGGAAGTAGTGAGACGATGCGTTCTTACATCGTCTGTTCTTCCTTTGTTGGTTAACTTTGTGGATGTTAGCTGTAATGTTTGTATACATGTGAGAGGATGCTGCTGCTGTTACATGTGTCCTTATGTGTGCATGTGTATTTCTCTCATGTTGATACACTTGATCTGGTGGTGTGCATACTGTGTTTACATGTGTCTGAGTTGCATTAACTGTAGTATACTCAGTGAATACAGTGTGGGTTGCCTGTCAGGTCCCATCACTCTCTTACCTGTAACTATCTGTCAGCATGAGATCTGTGTGACTGACTATCTTTATGAATCACTGACTGACTAACGGTGTGTGGTTGTGTGTGCATTCATGTGTGTGTGGCTGTTGCTGAACATGCGGTTTGGAGACTGGCTCTCTCCTTCCCAGACAAAATATTAAGTCCCAAGAATAATTCAACATGCGTCTGCTCCGATGCTTAAACACTCACAACAGGGCTTGATTACTTCTCAGCAGGAGGGAGAGAGGCGAGACAGCAACAACACAGGGAAAGCAAAGGAGGGATAACAAAGCAGGCAGAGGACTGTGTGAAGGCAGAGCGCTGCAGTGCAAAAGAGAAAGAAATGAGAATTAAACTCGACAGGAGTGAGGCAGGGAGGTTGAGAGACAGGTCCAATCTGAAAGCCAACACTTTGATCTTGATTTGTATGGGCTTGCCACCAGATGTGGAATTTAAAGAGCATCTGACTCACGAGTTGCCAAATGGTGCAGAGGACCTGCTGTCAGCCCTCCATGCACGGTGTCCGTCGATGATCCCGCAGCCACTTAGCCAGCAGCATCCCACTACCGTAACCTAGCAACACCCAGAGTGCAGGGCACACTACCGCTGCTGTTTAGCAAGTCACATGCAATTTGGGGATGTTGACAAATGACAGCTGGCATATTTCAAGCAGGCCCTGCCTATATTCACATATTAACCACAATTTAAAGGCAGTTACATCAACAATATGTCAACTTTGGGGCATGTGAGCTGCTGTAACGAGGAGGACTGTGCATGACATGAGTATGGTGCTCACTTGTTAGGCAGCTGCATGCTGTAAGATGTATGTGTACATGTATAGAAGTGTGTGTGTTTCGTGGTTTCCAGACAAGGGAGCGTGGGCCGTAAGTGTTGTCCAGGCGACCCAGCGCCTCAGAGCTCACCTGTGTACCGATAAACACAGCTGTAACCCTGCAAACGTGTTCCCCAGCCGGTCCTCGCTCCCCCGCCAAACACACCGATATACAACAGCGTGCCACACCGGAGAGGGAAGGTGCGGAGGTGCGGGGGGCGGGGGTAAAGAGAATGAGAGAGACAACATGAGGTCACATTCATAATCACTTCTCACATCCAGTAAAGGCAGCACTCTGCTTTAGTGACGTCATTGCAGACTTACAACCTTGACAACATTTTATTCTTATTCGGATGAAGAACTGAAACATCAGATGACTGCAAATACAGTGCAAAAGAAGCTTAAGCCATAAAGTACTCCAGGTAGTCAACTGCACAGCTTAATAGTTTTCCAAGTTAATACAGATGCATCATTTGTCTGGCAGTTGCAGTTTGGCACTAAAAGAAGGTACAGCGGATCAATTTCTATTCTCTTAGATCCTTAGAAAAATATGTAATGGGAAAATACTGCATTGCTCCTTTTGCTCCTCTGTTGTTCTTATTGTTGTCTTTCTTCCTATCTCACATATGTTACGGGGTAAAGGTTTCCCTTGGTGTTTATGGTAGGGGGGGGGGGCAGTAAATAGGTAAGGAGACAGGGGGGGCTGTGTTTGATAAACAATGACCAAATGGATCAACGCCAGGTCCGGCCAACAGTACTTTCCCCTTGTCCTATTCTTGACCCCTATTGGTCACTTGAGGTGTATAAAGCTGAGACCACATTCCTCACACGGTATCATTGCTTGACAGACCTTCGTGCTGCATGCTCTGATCTTTTCTGCAGAAAGCCTTTTTTATAATAAAATACTCAAAGACAAACTTTGTATCTTTTGAGCATCTTTGTTAACAGAATTTCCACCGCAAATATCTTGCTAAATGCTCCAATATGTTCACCAGCTACTCGCTGCCTTTGTCTCTGTGCCGCTTTGTGCTTAGCACATAGACTACAGTGGGCTTTTTAAAGCATTTTTCTTCACAAAAAGAAAGCTGCCTGCTGCAGCTGAAAGAGCCGATCAGTAAGGTGAGAATGAAAATAAAGAAGTAAAAGTTGCTATAATGCCCCGTAGAGCTGGAGGGAACGGCAAGGTTGGGTGATAATTCTTAATTAAGGTATGTGATCTAAAAAAAATCCCAATTAACTGCATTTTAAAATGATCCTATAGCTCAGTCAAATGTGAAAAGCTTTGTAGCATAATTGCACATATTGCTTTAATGTAGTCCCAAATACTTTCTGTTTGCAGTGTCTTGCATTTTGGTGGGAAATTGGAAGAGAGTGAAGGATGCTGTTTGGGGAGCGGGAGTAGCACAGTTGGAGGTGGAGAAAGATGGAGGGAAAACAAGATGGATATGGAAAGGCCCAGAAAGAAAAAGTGCTGAAGGAAATAGAGAGGTACAAAGCAAGAGAGATATCACTCTGTCAAACACTGGCTGTTATGCCCCCCTCTCTTCCCTCTCCTGCCTCCCATCTCCCAGTTTCTGTTCCCTCGGTGGCCAATTACTGCTAATTAAAATCCTCACTGCAGCTCTCCCGGACCCCCTCTCTTCCTCTCCTCCAGTACCTCCATCTCTCTGCTTCGCCTGTCGCCCTGCCGCTCTCTCTTGTCTGTTTCCCTTTTTTTTGAAGACGTGGTGTTTGTGCCCTTCGTGATCAACAACTTGAACACCTCATCCTCTTCCTCACCTTTCTTACTCTTCACCTCCTCTCTTTTTTCCTTGTATCTCGCTCCTATCCTCTACCCACCTTTTCTTTCCCTCCCCATCTCACCTCCTCCCTCTCCTTCTTGTCCTATCATCAGGAGTAGGGTTTCTTTAGTAGTGCCAAGAGACTTCACAAGGCTCTGGGCTGAAGACTGTAGCACTCAGACTGTGATACTTTGCTAGTTGGGAAGTTTTTTCCTCTCCTTTTTTTTTTTTGACAAGGTTGTCGACGTCTTTGCTTCTTCCTGCCTCGGCGTCAGCAGTGTGATCCTTGTAGGTGTTAAAAAGCTTTGTCAAACCTGCTGCTGATGATGAGGAGGAGCATGATGATAATGTTCACAGCAGCTCTGGTGTTAATTCATTCATTTAATTCATTCGCCTTGAAGGAGAAAATGGAAAAAAAAAAGCTCCAGTGTTGCTTGGCTTAGGGAAAGAGAGTTGGAGTGAGGGAGTAAAGAACGTCTTTGCTGTTCCTCTCCGATGAAGGGAATTATGTCCGCTCCTTTTAGTATCGGCATCTTGTTCCCCCCTTCTCCGTCTACTCTTGTCCTCCTGTTTAGAATAACTGCCCCTCTGTCTTTTTCAGAAAAAGGTGTAAAGAGATAGGGAGAGCCGTAGGGGCCTTTACAAGACCTGAGCCTTCCTTTTGTGCCAAAGGTCCGGGCCTGGATTTAAGAGCTGTGTCCGCTTGGCTGAGCACTAACTGAGGCCGAGCACACAAAGGACCAGCTAGCCTTTTTCCTGCCTCCTGCTTTAAAGGCAGATAAAGAAAGGCAAGGGACAGATGGAGGTATGAGAAGAGAGAGAGAGAGAGAGATGGATGGATAGATGGATGGATGGCCGTTGAGTATGAAAAGCAGGAGCAGCGACTCGTGGCCTCCCAGGTAAGAATGGCGAGAGGCCATGGGTGGGAGGGGAGGAGAGGGAGGCCAGGACAGAGCCAAAAAGAGGGGTTATGACAATTGGCCGGAAAAAAGCTGGAACGGCAGACAAAAAGAAAAGCCGGGGCGGGTGTCTCCGGATGGCACTCAGTCAAGTCCTGTTAAGGCTCACGCCAGTGTGACGCCCACGTGTGAGAGAAAGCACACACACACACACAAACACACACACGCACACACACACAGTCGCTCACTGCCTCTTTGCAGGGTAAATGTGCATAGCAAAGCAGGTGTGGGATGAATGTAGTTTGAGCTACACTGAAATACAAATGTACATTGCTTCTCACCCTCCTGTGTTACTTACTGTGTGCCTTCCTTTTCTTACCTGTCTGTTTATTTTTACCTTCACTGTGTTTCCTTTCATTTTGTTATTCAGCCTGTTTGTTATTGTACAATGTGATGAGGCCTTAATAAAACAAGTGTAGCAGTATGTTTTATAAGGGTCTTGATACCATCTGTCAGAAACAAGCTTTTGTGTCATTATTAGGTCAGACTTTGTTTTACGTTAATGAAAAAGTATCTTATTATGATCGAAATGTTAAAAACTACAGTATTCTCAAGTGGAAAACAGGATGATCCCACAGAGGACATTAGCTTATTGTGCGGAGAAGAGCTGTCTGACAGAGGACAACTGACATGAAAGAAAAAGGCTGTGCGAAGAGTTTCAGATGAGACTGATGGAACTTGTCAGCGTAGAAAGAAAACTGAAAGGAAGAAGCTCTTGCACACTCTCCACCTTACTTTAAATTATATTTGTATTACATTTTTATGCAAATATTTTTAATTATGTTTGCTTCAGGGAAATATGATATCTGGATCCATGTGTACCAAGTTTATTGCACCAAAAATTATTAAATTTTTTATTATTACAATCATAATAAATCAAGATTCACATACAAAGCCTGTGGTAGTAATTTACTTCAGTATTTTTTAAAGTTCTACGCCGCTACATGTCAGAGAGACTTACTTTTTACTACATTTATCTAACAGCTATAGTTACCAGCTACTTTAAAGCAAACATGGATAACTTAATATTGTTGGTAATCTCTTTCGATTTTCCTCAGAGCTACCTACACGTTTCCCGTCCGTTGTTGAGTTTCCTCTTAGCAAAATGCGAAAGGCCCTTCTCTAGAGCCATGTTTGGTTTGTCCCTGCTGAGCTACTGTAGAAGATTGCGGTGCAACATAGCGGACTCTGTGGCAGAGCACCCGCTCCCTATTTAGAAATGAAGGGCTCATTCTAAGGTTACGAAAACATGATTCTTAGTTTCATACACTAATAAAAACATAGCCGTAAATATTATATTCCATTTCGGTTAATAAATCCCCCTAAATATTACACACTGGCAATGGCACACATCCAGTGAGAAAACTGCTGTTAGATTACATGAGATAAGCTACAATCGAATCATTGCACAGAATATCTTTGTACGATCGGATGAAGTTTGTCTTCAGGATAAAAATCAAAAGGCCTCACATCTGTTCAACAGAAAGTCATGATTTCCTGCTCTGTGTGGGAGATCGAGCTTTTCAGCCCCACAAAACCGAAGACACAATACAGCGATATGCACGACTGCAGAGTAATGAATTCATATGGCACACTAATATTCATCTGCAGGCAATTTGAAATCTCTTCTTTACATATCATAAACCGACGTGCTACACACCCAACATGTGTGCAGGTTTATGTAATGAGTATTATTTGGAAATATTCAACCTCTAGCAGGATGATAAAACATGGTCATTACATGCTTATTTTCGCACCGCATGCAACTACCACAATAATAGCTGCCGTTAGGTAGACCGCATAAAACTGCTCCTTGGAATAAAAAAAATGTGTCCGTTCTGTGCAAAATCAGCATGAAAGAGCGGGACTGTTAAGTGTGTCCCTCATTAATCAACTAACAGAGACAGAAACTGAAAAACTGCACAGGAAAAGGCCACCGTAATGATGTGATGACGTGGGCCCAATTTGATTGGTCGAATTTAGGCCTTTAAGATGGTTTGGTATTTATTTGAATAAAACCTATTAAAGGTCTTTATGCTGTAAGATTAAATTAAATATGTCTCCTAAATGTAAATAAAAGGTACAAAAAATGTCTTCCTTGCAGTAGTCAAATTATTATATACTTTCATATTGGCACTTATCCGTGAAACATTTATGTGCGGAGACATTTTATTATACTTGCATATTCAGAGCACATCAGTTTTGCCTTTTACTTTCTTACAGTTTGTATTGTCCTTATTATGTAGCCTATATTATTCTCTCAGGTAGTGAAGCGCTGGATTGGTCTTTTCTCAAAACAAAATGATTTAATCTCCACAAAAAGATGGATTTAATCATGACAGCATAACAATCTAGATTCACATGATCTTGATTTAGGTGATTGGGAAAACATTTTTCCTTTTTCACAAAGAAATTCTGAAATTTGGCAGCAAAACAAGATATATTTTCCTTTTTTATTCAACACTTCCTTGTCAAACACCCTGGTGTCTATATTAATCACAATGCAACTTGACCGCTGACATTTTGATGGGAGATTTTAATGCGTTATGCTGGTAGCGGCTAATGTAGCCTTCAGCCGCTAGCCTCAAGCAGAGATGAGGAGCTTGTAGTGATT